>NC_041389.1:278080922-278095412 GCF_002162155.2 Triticum dicoccoides
TCGCCCCACCGACGCCCCCGTCGATGGCCTCTGATCCTCTTCGCTGACACCTTCCTCAACCCTACCAGAGCCGCTTCGCCGACACCATCATCAACCCTACCGGAGTAGCTTCGCCTATACCATTCCCAACCCTACCGGGGCCGCTTTGCCAACTCACAAGTCCACGGCCTTAGATCCACTTCGTCGCACCCTCGTCCAACCTAGCGGAGCAGCTTCTGACGCCCCGTCCACGGCCACAGATCCGCATCATCGACACCATCCAGAACCCAACTGAGTAGCTTCACCGACGCCCTCGTCCACGACCTCAGATCTGCTTCGCCCACACTGTTGTCCATCCTACCGGAGCTGCTCCACAAACACCCTACTCGATGATTCTATATCTCCTTATCGGACTCTGACAGCCAGCGCAACGTCATCACCCTTGACGTTTCTAACATGATTCCACCGTCTAGAAAGATGCCAAACACCCGCCACGGCCTAGGTACTTGTCACCTTTAAACCCGTCCATGTAGGGACCCGACCTCAGGCGGTCAAGTCTCTGTGTTCAGTGTCATCCCTGGATCAGTAATGCTGAGACACACAGTACTCGAAGGATTTATAACAGAATAGCAATCACACACTTATTACATCGGATGTCTCACAAGAGAACTTATTACAATAAATATGGCTTAAGGCCATCTAAAACAATAACAGCGGAAGGCTTGGAAGATAAAGTGAGTCCATGAACTCCAACGGCATAGCTGAGTGCATGACAAACGACCTATAGCACCTTACTCCTCGTCTGAAAAATCTGCAACATGACATGTTGCAGCCCAAAAACGGGTCAGCACATGGAATATGCTGGCAATATAACACAGTAGAGCAATGAATAGATAAATGCTATCACTACATGCATATATGGCTGGTGGAGGCTCTATTGTTATATGATTTTTGCGAAAATCCAATTTTTCCATACAACAAAGGAATAAATTTTATTGAACTACAAAGTTGGTTGAAAAATATTGAGAAGGTTCCTCCAACTCAATCCCAATTAAGGTTATCATTAACAACCCAACAAAATAATTTAGAGTGATGAGATCAAATCAATAATTCTAGTACCAGATACTCAAGATGTCCATAACCGGGGACACGGCTAACCATGATTAGTTTGTACACTCTGCAGAGGTTTGCGCACTTTTGCCCACAAGACTCGATCTCTTCTGTTGGATTTCTCGCACTACATGGTGTTTGAGAAACGGATGACTGAGACACAGTCTTTCAGAAGCATTAACTCTTTACTCTGGGTGGTCAGTTACACCCACTTTCCCTCTACATCTGCTAGCCCACCACTGAAAGAGGTCACACAACATACTCAACTATGCCAGAGCCCATAATGGCTTGTGGCTGCACACAGAAGTTTCTAGCGTGAAAAATCTTATGATCCCTTTGAGCCTGGGTGGCGGACTGTAGGATGATCACACGGTATATCCCTGGGATCTCCTAGGACAACACTAGATTCCCCAGGTGCCCAAAACAAACAATCCACCCAAATGTGTATTAAAGTTGCCACCTTAAGTTGAACCATCAATTAACAATCTCACATCTATCATGGATACACTCAAACCCAATCCACGTCTACGAGCATAGCATGGCAATATAAGCATAACGTAGAAGTAACTCCTAGGGTTTGATAATAAAACAGGGCAATAGGTTCTACCTCATCAACTACTTCCCAAACCCACAAGTTAAACACATCCTAATCATGCAATGTTTGAGTGTAGTAACTAATGCATAAAAGCTGGGTATGAAAAGAGTATGATCAATGTGTTACTTGCCTTGCTGACGATCCGCAAAACCTAGAGACTCGTAGTAGCACGCTTCGCACTCCGGGAATTCTATCGCAAACAAACAATAGCATACATAAGCAATCAAGCAAATATGCATGGCTAAAACTCAAACAAGGAGATCTAACCAGAAAGTTCAACTGAAGAACTCCGGTTTGCAAAAATAATCAAATCAAATGGAGCAACGAAACTCAAACTGCGAAAGAAACAAGATCTGATTACTAATCTGGACTAAAGTCAAATTTTACAGTACCAAAATGTTGTTCAAGTTGGTTAAACAGAAAGAGGGCTTCGAGACGAAGACCTAGGCGCTTGAATCGCCTGATTTCGATACACGAGCGAAAAGATAAACTAAAACGAAAATGAGCGCAGAAATCGCGATAAAAAATAATCGCGGAAAAACCCTGGAAAAAGAAAAACTGACGAACAGGCTAACGAACAAACGTTCGCTGTCTGCGGCTAACGGGTGAACGGCGTTCGTTAAAATGAACGTACGGACGAACGTCCGCTAAATAATAAACCAACGACAATAAATAAACCGATCTAAAATAAAATAACCGAGGGTTTCTAAAAAAACCATATGGTTTTCTAACGAAAACCGGCGGCTACCTCGGGACGCGTGATGGTGGCGGCAGCGGGCAACTCTGGTGAGGCAGCAGCGGGCGGGGTCGGCGGCGGGGTCGGCGTCCGGCGGCGGGGTCAGGACGTCGCGACGGCTGCGCGGGGTCGTGGCGTGGCGGTGGCGGCGGGGCGGCGTGGGTTAGGGTTAGGGTTTCCGCGACGGGGCTGGTGGTGGGCTGCGGGGTCGGGGGCGCAGCTTATAAGGCCCGGGGCGGTGGGAGTCCGGGTCGCCCATGGCCCGTAAGTTGGTTCGAACTTTTTTTAAAATATTCTAACACGTAGAAAAACAAAGAAACGAAATACTAAACGAACTCCAAAAATCCCGAAATAAATTTTCCCCATCCTATAAAAATAGGCCGGACAAGGTGAACATTTATTTGGGCCTCTAATGCAATTTTGAAAAACACATATTTTTCCTAATACGGAAAAATAGGAATAAAATCCAAATAAGAAATATTTATTTGGTTTTAATATTTTTCCTCCAATATTTCATCTATTTTGGAGAAGTCATATTATCTCCTCTCATATATTTTAAATTCGAAATATTTTCGAAGAGAAAATCATTAAAACCAAAATGATCCTTGTTTCAATATTTGATAAAATTCAAATATGAAAATCGTGAAATCCCCAACTCTCTCCGCGGGTCCTTGAGTTGCTTAGAATTTCGAGGATCGCAAACGAAAATGCAATAAAATATGATATGCATGATTGACCTATGTATAAAATTCCAAATTGAAAATTTGGGATGTTACAAACCTACCCCCTTAAGATGAATCTCGTCCTCGAGATTCGGGTTGGCTAGAAAATAGGTGTGGGTG
The DNA here is from genome assembly GCF_002162155.2 of Triticum dicoccoides. Taxonomy (NCBI): domain Eukaryota; kingdom Viridiplantae; phylum Streptophyta; class Magnoliopsida; order Poales; family Poaceae; genus Triticum; species Triticum dicoccoides. Next base: position 278,084,185 of record NC_041389.1, read on the forward strand.
GTCTTTGCGTAGATCATCCTCTCGTTCCCAGGTGGCTTCATCGTCGGTATGATGGCTCCACTGAACTTTACAAAACTTGATAACCTTGCTGCGAGTAACTCGGCTGGCAAACTCAAGAATCTTGACAGGTTTTTCCTCATATATCAAATCATTATCTAACTGAATTGCTTCCAAGGGCACTGTATCTCTTAGAGGAATATCAGCCATCTCTGCATGGCACTTCTTCAACTGGGAAATGTGAAACACATGATGTACTCCCGACAGTCCTTCGGGTAACTCCAACTTGTAGGCAACCTCTCCCATACGTTCTAAAACACGGTACGGTCCCAAAAATCTCGGGGCTAACTTTCCCTTAACTCCAAAACATTTAACTCCTCGAAGAGGTGACACTGGCAGATACGCTCTATCTCCGATTTCATAGTTTACCTCCTTGCATTTTGAATCTGCATAACTCTTCTATCGGGACTGAGCTACCTTCAGTCTATCTCAAATCAGCTTAACCTTCTCTTCGGACTCCTTAATCAAATCTGGTCCAAACAACTGACGATCTCCAACTTCATCCCACATCAACGGTGTTCTGCACCTTCTTCCATACAGGGCCTCGAACGGTGCCATCTTCAAACTGGCCTGGTAGCTATTGTTGTACGAGAACTCCGCGTAGGGCAAGTTGTCATCCCACCTAGATCCATAATCTAGCGCACAAGCTCTCAACATGTCCTCCAGAATCTAATTGTGTCTCTCGGTCTGTCCATCTGTCTGCGGGTGAAAAGCTATACTGAACTCCAGCCTGGTACCCAAGGTCTGGTGCAGCTGGTGCCAAAACTTTGAAGTAAACTGTGTTCCTCTATCTGATACGATGGTCCTCGGAACTCCGTGCAGACATACGATCCTGGTTATATATATCTTGGCCAACTTCACACCTTTATAAGTGGTTTTCACTGGGATAAAGTGGGATACTTTGGTCAAACGATCCACTACTACCTTGATAGAATCATATCCCGATCGGGTCCTTGGCAATCCGGTGATAAAATCCATGCCAAGCTTATCCCACTTCCGTTCGGGTATCGGCATAGGCTGCAGTAATCCTACTGGCTTCTGATGTTCTGCCTTCACTGTCTGACATACATCACATATGGCTACATACTCGGCAATATTCTTCTTCATACCAGTCCACCATAAACGCTCCTTCAAGTCCAAATACATCTTAGTGTTTCCGGGGTGTATCGAGTATGGCGAGTCATGAGCTTCCTGTAGTATCAACTTCCTGATCTCTGCATTATTGGGCACATATACACGATCCTCAAACCACAAGGTGTCGTGCTCATCCTCACAAAAACCTTTGGCTTTCCCTTCACTCATCTTCTCCTTTATTTCGGCAATTTCTTTGTCATCTTTCTGAGCTTCTTGAATCTTTCCCAATAATGTTGACAGAACCTCCAACGCTGCAACAAAACCTCTAGGGACTATCTCCAAACGTAGCTCCCTGAGATCTTCTACCAACTCCTTTGGCATTCCTCCGCTTACGAGGGCATTGACGTAACTCTTCTGGCTCAAAGCGTCTGCTACGACATTGGCCTGGCCTGGATGATAGTGCAACTTCATATCATAATCTTTTATGAGCTCCAACCATCTCCTCTGCCTGAGGTTCAGCTCCTTCTGAGTAAAAATATACTTCAAACTATTGTGATCCGTATACACATCACAATGGTTTCCAATCAGAAAATGTCTCCAGGTCTTGAGTGCATGCACTACGACTGCTAACTCCAAGTCGTGTGTGGCATAATTCAACTCATGTGGTCGAAGTTGTCGTGAGGCATACGAAACAACTTTTCTGTCTTGCATAAGTACTCCTTGATGACCCACAAGTAAAGGGGATCTATCGTAGTCCTTTCGATAAGTAAGAGTGTCGAACCCAACGAGGAGCAGAAGGAAATGATAAGCAGTTTTCAGCAAGGTATTCTCTGCAAACACTGAAATAATAGGTAACAGATAGTTTTGTGATAGGATAATTTGTAACGAGCAACAATTAACAAAAGTAAATAAAGTGCAGCAAGGTGGCCCAATCGTTTTTGTAGCAAAGGACAAGCCTGGACAAACTCTTATATAGAGAAAAGCGCTCCCGAGGACACATGGGAATTATCGTCAAGCTAGTTTTCATCACGTTCATATGATTCACGTTCGGTACTTTGATAATTTGATATGTGGGTGGACCGGTGCTTGGGTGTTGTTCTTACTTGAACAAGCATCCCACTTATGATTAACCTCTATTGCAAGCATCCGCAACTACAACAAAAGTATTAAGGTAAACCTAACCATAACATGAAACATATGGATCCAAGTCAGCCCCTTACGAAGCAACGCATAAACTAGGGTTTAAGCTTCTGTCACACTAGCAACCCATCATCTACTAATTACTTCCCAATGCCTTCCCCTAGGCCCAAATAATGGTGAAGTGTTATGTAGTCGACGTTCACATAACACAACTAGAGGATAGACAACATACATCTCATCAAAATATTGAACGAATACCAAATTCACATGACTACTAATAGCAAGACTTCTCCCATGTCCTCAGGAACAAACGTAACTACTCACAAAGCGTATTCATGTTCATAATCAGAGGGTTATTAATATGCATAAAGGATCTGAACATATGATCTTCCACCAAATAAACCAACTAGTGTCAACTACAAGGATTAATCAACACTACTAGCAACCTACAGGTACCAATCCCGGACTTAGAGACAAGAATTGGATACAAGAGATGAACTAGGGTTTTGAGAGGAGATGGTGTTGATGAAGATGTTTATGGAGATTGCCCTCTCCCGATGAGAGGAGCGTTGGTGATGACGATGGCGATGATTTCCCCCTCCCGGAGGGAAGTGTCCCCGGCAGAACAGCTCTGCCAGAGCCCTAGATTGGTTCCGCCAAGGTTCCGCCTCGTGGCGGCGGAGTCTCATCCCAAAAGGTTGCTTATAATTTTCTTCGGACGAAAGACCTCATATACCAGAAGATGGGCACCGGAGGGCCAACAGGGGGCCCACGAGGCAGGGGGGCATGCCCAGGGGGTAGAGTGCGCCCCCACCCTCGTGGCCAGGTGGGCCCCCCTTTGACGTACTTCTTCCGCTCAATATTTTTATTATTTCCAAAAATAACTTTCGTGGAGTTTCAGGACTTTTGGAGTTGTGCTGAATAGGTCTCTAATATTTGCTCCTTTTCCAGCCCAGAATTCCAGCTGCCGGCATTCTCCCTCCTTATGTAAACCTTGTAAAATAAGAGAGAATAGGCATAAGTATTGTGACATAATGTGTAATAATAACCCATAATGCAATAAATATCGATATAAAAGCATGATGCAAAATGGACGTATCAACTCCCCCAAGCTTAGACCTCGCTTGTCCTCAAGCGAAAGCCGATAACAATAAATATGTCCACATGTTTAGAGTTAGAGGTGTCGATAAAATAAAATACGGACATGAGGGCATCATGATTATTCTCATAACAGCAACATATATGGATACTGTCATATGATTTATTATGCTCAAGTAATAATCTATTCACAATGCCAAGTATGAATCAGAAACTTTATTGAGAACTAACAAAGTATAATCTCAGTCATTGAAGCAATTGCAATTTATCATAACATCAGAAAGATTCTATGTCAGAGCTTTCTAGCAAGTCCACATACTCAACTATCATTTAGTCATTCATAATTGCTAACACTCACGCAATACTTGTGGTTATGGAGTTTTAATCGGACACAGAGAAAGATAGGGGCTTATATTTTCGCCTCCCAACCTTTTACCTTAGGGGTAATGTCAATAATAATAACTCATGCTAACCCACATCCAATTAGATATATGTATCAGGATCTCTCCAACATCCCGTGCTTGCCAAAGGATAAAATGTAAAAAGGAAAGGTGAAGATCACCATGACTCTTGCATAAGGCAGAAGATAATAGTAAAAGATAGGCCCTTCGCAGAGGGAAGCAGAGGTTGCCATGCTCTTTCAGGGTTGGATGCACAAAATCTTAATGCGAAAGAATGTCACTTTATATTGCTCGTTGTGATATGAACCTTTATTATGCAGTCCGTCGCTTTTATTTCTTCCACATCACAAGATCGTATAAAGTTTATTTCCTCCACACCAATCAATCATACATATTTAGAGAGCAATTTTTATTGCTTGCACCGATGACAACTTACTTGAAGGATCTTACTCAATCCATAGGTAGGTATGGTGGACTCTCATGGCAAAACTGGTTTAAGGGTATTTGGAAGCACAAGTAGTATCTCTACTTGGTGCAAAGAATTTGGCTAGCATGAGTGGTAAAGGCAAGCTCAACATGTTGGATGATCCATGACAATATACTTTATCTCAGATATAAGAAAACATAACCCATTACGTTGTCTTCCTTGTCCAACATCAACTCTTTAGCATGTCATATCTTAATGAGTGCTCCCAATCATAAAAGATGTCCAAGATAGTATATTTATATGTGAAACCTCTCTTTTTTTATTACTTCCTATTAATTGCAATGATGACCAAAGCTATGTTTGCCAACTCTCAACAATTTTTAATCATCATACTCTTTCTATGTGAAGTCATTACTCTCAGTAAGATCAATATGATCTCTTTGTTTCTTTTTAATATTTTCTTTTATTTTATTCACTCAAGATCATGGCAAGATAATCAAGCCCTTGACTCAACACTAATCTTTATTATATATCTCACGGACTCGATTAAAAAAGAAGGGATCATAAAGCAAAACTCAAAACTAGATCATACCAAAACTTTTATTCTACTAGATCAAGATACTACTAATAGGATCGAACTAAGAAAAACGGTAAAGATAGGAGTGTGAGGGTGATACGATACCGGGGCATCTCCCCCAAGCTTGGCAGTTGCCAAGGGGAGTGCCCATACCCATGTGATTATGTCTCCTTTGTTGAAGAAGAAGAAGATGGTTTAGTTGATGGCGTAGTCTTCTTCCTTAATTTGTGCTTGAGGACAGAATTTTGATCCCTCAAGTCATTAATCTCCTGTTCCAGGCTTAATATATTTTTGCATAATTCTTGCTTGTTTTCCTGCAAGAGACGAAAAGGGATAAACTCGATTTTAAATTTCTTTGCTTTATCAGGGAGGCTTGACTTTTTGAACTCCACATGCATGTCCCCAGGTTGAGGTAATGGGACTTCTTCATCTGAGCTCGTCTCCTCCCTCCTCTTGGGTTCATAGTCCTCTTCTCCTTCTGTAGTCCAACCATAATGCTCCACATCTCCATAGAGCTTGGGATTTGCAAGGTAATCAGCCACATAGCTTTCTCCTCCAGAATCCTGGGACGACATGTTGCTCTAATCTGTAGCAGGACAGCTCAAAACGAAAACAGAGGATATTTGCATGATACAGGAGTCAAAACCTTCGGGAGATTATATAATGAATTTTTACCGACCAAAATTCGTATCGTGCAAGAAAACGGAGTCCGGAGAGCACACGAGGTGCCCACGTGGTAGGGGGCGCGCCCGGTAGGGTAGGGCGCGCCCTCCACCCTCGTGGAGCCCTCGTGTCCTTCCCGGACTGCTTCTTATTTTTCTATTTTTCTAAATATTCCAAAACGGATAAATATTGCCTTTAGAACTGTTTTGGAGTTGGTTTACTTACCATACCACATACCTATTCCTTTTCAGAATCTACAACGTTCCGGAAAGTGTCCCTTATGTATTCCTCTGGGGTTACGGTTTCAATAACATTGGTTTCAACATTTATAGGATTACCTGAGATATAGTGTTTGATTCTTTGACTGTTCACCACCTTCAGATTTGTGCCTTCGAAGTTATTGATTTTTATGGCACCGGAACGATAGACCTCCTCGATAACGTAAGGGCCTTCCCGTTTAGAGATAAGTTTTCCTGCAAAAAATCTTAAACAAGAGTTGTATAGCAATACGTAGTCACCTACATTAAACTCACGCTTTTGTGTCCTTTTGTCATGCCATCTTTTAACTTTTTCTTTAAACAACTTGGCATTTTCATAAGCTTGGGTTCTCCATTCATCAAGTGAGCTAATATCAAATAACCTCTTCTCACCGACAAGTTTGAAATCATAATTGAGCTCTTTAATAGCCCAATATGCCTTATGTTCTAGTTCGAGAGGTAAGTGACATGCTTTTCCATAAACCATTTTATACGGAGACATACCCATAGGATTTTTATATGCAGTTCTATAGGCCCATAATGCATCATCAAGTTTCTTGGACCAATTCTTTCTAGATCTATTAACAGTCTTTTGTAAAATTAATTTGAGCTCGCTATTACTCAATTCTACTTGACCACTAGACTGTGGGTGATAAGGAGATGCAATTCTATGGTTAACATCATATTGAGCAAGCATTTTACGAAAAGCACTATGAATAAAGTGTGAACCACCATCAGTCATTAAATATCTAGGGACTCCAAACCTCGGAAAAATAACTTCTTTGAGCATTTTAATAGAAGTGTTATGATCAGCACTACTAGTTGGAATAGCTTCTACCCACTTAGTAACGTAATCAACACCAACTAAAATATGTGTATATCCATTAGAGGCAGGAAAAGGTCCCATATAATCAAAGACCCAAACATCAAATGGTTCAATAACAAGTGAATAGTTCATAGGAATTTCTTGACGTCTACTAATATTACCAATTCTTTGACACTCATACCAGACAGGACAAACTTACGGGCATCCTTGAAGAGAGTAGGCCAATAAAAACCGGATTGCAATACCTTATGTGCAGTTCTGTCTCCAGTGTGGTGTCCTCCATATGCCTCGGAGTGACACTTGCATAGGATCTGTTCATGTTCATGCTCAGGTACACAACGTCTAATAACACCATCTACTCCTTCTTTATAAAGATGTGGGTCATCCCAAAAGTAATGTCCCAAATCATAGAAAACCTTTTTCTTTTGCTGGTATGTGAAACTAGGTGGTATAAATTTAGCAACAATGTAATTAGCATAATCAGCATACCATGGAGCAGTACGAGAAGTATTTATGACATTTAGTTGTTCATCAGGAAAGCTATCATCAATAGGTAGTGGGTCATCAAGAACATTTTCTAACCTAGACAAGTTGTCTGCAACGGGGTTCTCAGCTCCCTTTCTATCAACAATATGCAAATCAAATTCTTGTAGCAAGAGAACCCATCTAATAAGTATAGGTTTAGCATCTTTCTTTTCCATAAGGTATTTAATAGCAGCATGATCAGTGTGAATAGTTACTTTAGAATCGACAATATAAAGTCTAAACTTATCACAAGCAAATACAACTGCTAAGAATTCTTTTTCAGTAGTGGCATAATTTCTTCGAGCATTGGCTAGCGTTTTACTAGCATATTGAATAACATTTAATTTCTTATCAACTCTTTGCCCTAGAACTGCACCTAAAGCATAATCACTAGCATCACACATAATTTCAAAGGGTAAATTCCAATCACGTGGCTGAACAATAGGTGCAGAGATCAATGCTTTCTTAAGTATTTCAAATGCTTCCAGACAGTCATCATCAAAGACAAATGGTATATCTTCTTGTAATAAATTAGTCAGAGGCCGAGTGATTTTTGAGAAGTCCTTAATGAACCTCCTATAAAAACCGGCGTGACCAAGGAAACTTCTTATACCTTTGATGTCCTTGGGACATGGCATCTTTTCAATAGCATCAACCTTGGCTTTATCAACTTCAATACCTCTTTCAGAAACTTTATGCCCCAAGACAATACCTTCGTTAACCATAAAGTGGCACTTTTCCCAATTCAAGACAAGATTAGTTTCTTCACATCTCTGCAAAACTTGATTAAGGTTGCTCAAGCAATCATCAAAAGAGGATCCATAAACGGAGAAATCGTCCATGAAAACTGTAACACCCACGATGCGGCTATATCTCCCACGTGTCGAAGCACGACTTAGAGGCATAACCGCATGGTGGTTTTGTCGCAAGAAGGGTCGTCTTCACACAATCCCATGTAATGAACAAGAATGGGATAAAGAGAGTTGGCTTACAATCGCCACTTCACACAATACATAATTAAGATCATACATCATTCAAAATACACGCATAGACCGGCTACGGTCAAATCCAAATGAAAAGAAGACAGCCCCAAATGCTAGATCCCCGATCGTCCCGACTGGGCTCCACTACTGATCATCTGGAAATGAAACATAGTAACGGCCAAGGTCCTCGTCAAACTCCCACTTGAGCTCGGTTGCGCCATCTGTGCTGGTATCCTCGGCACCTGCATCTGTTTTGGTAGAATCTGTGAATCACGAGGACTCAGCAATCTCACACCCGCGAGATCAAGACTTTTTAAGCTCATAGGTAGGAAAAGGGGGTAATAGGTGGAGCTGCAGCAAGCACTAAGCATATATGGTGGCTAACATACGCAAGTGAGAGCGAGAAGAGAAGCAACGCATCGGTCGAGAAGCTAGAAGCGATCAAAAAGTGATCCTGAAACTACTTACGTCAAGCATAACACAAACCGTGTTCACTTCCCGGACTCCGCCGAGAAGGGACCATCACGGCTACACACACGGTTGATGCATTTTAATGAAGTCAAGTGTCAAGTTATCTACAACCGGACATTAACAAATTCCCATCTGCCTCATAACCGCGGGCACGGCTTTCGAAAGATAATATACCCAGCACGGGTGTCCCAACTTAGCCCATCACAAGCTCTCACGGTCAACGAAGGATATACCTTCTCCCGGGAAGACCCGATCAGTCTCGGAATCCCGGTTCGCAAGACATTTCGACAATGGTAAAACAAGACCAGCAAAGCCGCCCGAAGTGCCGACAAATCCTAATAGGAGCTGCACATATCTCGTTCTCAAGGCACACCGGATGAGCCAGACGTCGGGTTGGCATAGACCCTGGTTGCCCAAGGGGCGCCGGACATCGCTCAGGTTGGACCAGCATTCGAAGGAACACTGGCCCGGGGGGGTAAATAAATATGACCCTCGGGCTCGCGAAAACCCAAGGGAAAAAGGCTTAGGTGGCAAATGGTAAAACCAAGTTTGGGCCTTGCTGGAGGAGTTTTATTCAAAGCGAACTGTCAAGGGGGTCCCATAAATCACCCAACCGCGTAAGGAACGCAAAATCAAGGAACATAACACCGGTATAACAGAAACTAGGGCGGCAAGAGTGGAACAAGTCACCAGGCATAAGGCCGAGCCTTCCACCCTTTACCAAGTATATAAGGTGCATTAATTAAACATGAGATATTGTGATATCCCAAATATCCATGTTCCGACCAGGAACAAACTTCATCTTCACCTGCAACTAGCAACGCTATAAGAGGGGCTGAGCAAAAGGAGTGACATAGCCAAACAACAGTTTACTAGGAAAGGATGGTTAGAGGTTTGACATGGCAATAGGGAGGCATGATAAACAGTGGCAGGTAGAGCTAACATAGCGATAGAGCGAGTACTAGCAAAGCAAAGATAGAAGTGATATCGAAGGTATGGTCATCTTGCCTGCAAGGTTCTCAGAGTTGTCGAAGGCTTGATCCTCGTTAGCGTACTCAACAGGTTCCTCGTGCACGTACTCGTCTCTCGGCTTGACCCAAAGCAAGAACACAAGCAAAGGAACCACAATAAATCACGATGCAATGCACAAGCAACATGATGCAATACATGTCATGATATGCGAGATGTGATATGCAATGCATATGCGTGCTCCAGGAGGAAAAAGGATGAACAAGGAATCAACTTGGCAAACCAAGTATGCCGCTGGAAAGATGAGATGATTTCGGTTGAAATCGATATAAGGATCACCGGGAACGGATGCACGGTTTGCAAATGGCAAGCAAAACAAGAAAGGCACAAATCTGCGATTAACAGCACAATGCTACTTAGCATGCAACAAGGAACTATGCTACAGCACCCCAACATAACAACAAAGCATATGACAGTGATCTACAGGAGATGCTTAACAAAAGAGGAACACTGAGCTACGGCTAAATCACACCACAATAGGTTCAAACAAGCATGACGAAAGTGCAAAAAATATCAGGTTGAACATGGCATAAACAACATCAGGAAGCAATGTTTAGAGCAAGTTATCAACATGCTACAGGAAATTATAATAGCAAAACAAGGCATGAAATGGTTCTACTCAAAGCATAGAACAAAAGTCGCTTACTGACCATGAGCCAAAAAGGACCAGAGGATATGTTGGCACCCATGTAAACATAGCAAGTTTCGCTAAAAGATTCAGCAAACAGAGCATGGCATTGACAAAATTATGAAGGCATCTTCGTGAGCTCGATGCACTCACTACAGAGCATTTCATGATAAACTAAGCATACATCCATCAAGAAGACGTGGCATAGAAGCTATACATGGCAAGAACAACATCATAGCATACACGGATCAACTACAACAACCTTGGAAAAATTGAATAACATGTAAACAATCTGCCAGGAAACATTTTGTAGCAAAAATAGAGCACGAAAATGACATGCTATACTACTCCATAATTGCAATCAGGGGCATGAATGGATATAGCATAACCATATGTTCAAAACACCCTTACCAAAGTATCTCAAAATATGCATGGATCTCTCTGTAGCAACATGTTTACATGACATCAAAATAACAGCAGAACAGGGACTAAAATCAGCAATATCACGAAGCCTAGTTTGCATGCTTGTGCTAGTCATCACATTAATCACAAAAATACATGGTAAGCACCTCTGTAAAGATGGCATGGAATAGTTCTAAACACATGTAGGGCTCAAATACATAAGGTGCACACATCAATCATGGCAAAAATGACAAAAGTGCATGTTCTGATAAGAATCTGAAACTAACATCACATAGCCCTCTTCCAACAGCATTTCGGGCATCAGGATGAGCTCAAATGAAAATGATGCAATGAGATAAAATGATGTACTCGTCGAGGCAAACAAAACGGTATGCTACACGCCCAAAACGGTGACACGGGTGCAAAGTTATAACACGATGAGCAGGGCATGATAATATCAAAACATTCGGGGACTTGGGCGAAATACGGGGTCAACCTCTCAGATCTGGATCCGGGCGTGGACGCCGAGGCACGCCGGATCCTCGCTGGAGCTGGAGAGGAAGAAGGCCGCCGGAATCGAGGCTGGCCGGATCCGGCGGAGGCGGGGCCGGCCGGAGCTGGGGGAGGCGGCGGCGCGGTCGCCAGAGCGCCGGGGCGATGGGCGGAGTGA
>NC_041389.1:278095814-278122146 GCF_002162155.2 Triticum dicoccoides
CACGGGCCGAGCGGGCCGGCGGCGGCGCGCGGTGGCTGGGGCCACGTGGCAGCCCCCGATTGGCGCGGGCGCGGCGGCGGACGCGTCCGGCCCGATCCGGACGTGTCCGGCTACGGAGAGGAGCTGATTTCTAGGGTTTCGCTCGGATTTGGAGGGGGAGATTTATTTGTAGGTAGAGGGAGCTAGGAGGCTCCAAATGAGGTGTAGTTTTCGCCCACACGATCGTGATCCGACGACAGAGAGCATGGATGTGACTTAGATGGGTTATTGGGCTGTTTTGGATGGGTGTTGGGCTGCAACTCAAAAGAGGCCTTTGCGGTTATGCGGTTAACCGTTGGAGTATCAAACGACCTCCAAATGGCACGAAACTTGACAGGCAGTCTACCGGTGGTATACCAGGGCCACTTGGCAAGGCTCGGTCCATTCCGAGAACATTTAACACCCGCACACGAAAAGAGACAAGAGGGGTGCGCCGGTGCATGTGGGAGCGTCGGATTGCAAAACGGACAATGGGGAAAATGCTTGGATGCATGAGACGAACACGTATGCAAATGAGATGCACATGATGACATGATATGAGATGCATGACATGAATAAAATGCAAAACAAAAGACAAAACCCAACCACGGAGGGAATATCATAAAACATAGACGAAAATGGCAAGAGTTGGAGTTACAAAGATGGAAAGATACATCCGGGGTGTTACAACACTCCACCACTACAAGAGGATCTCGTCCCGAGATCTAGGACTGAAAGAACTCCGGATATTCGGAACGGAGGTGATCCTCGCGCTCCCAGGTGGCTTCACGGTCTGAATGGTGTGACCACTTCACTTTCAGGAATTTGATTGACTTGTTGCGAGTTTTGCGCTCGGTTTCTTCAAGAATAGCAACGGGGTGCTCATGATAAGAGAGATCTTCTTGGAGGTTAATCTCTTCGAAGTTGATAGTGCGCTCAGGAGTCTTGAAGCACTTGCGAAGCTGTGACACGTGAAACACATCGTGCACGTTCGCGAAGTTGGACGGAAGCTCAAGTTGATGGGCGAGATCGCCTCTTTTGCCAATGATCTCGAAAGGACCCACGTATCTAGGGGCAAGCTTCCCTTTGATACCGAAGCGGCGAGTGCCTTTCATTGGAGAGACGCGGAGGTAGACATGGTCTTCGATTTCAAAAGCCAAGTCACGGTGCTTGCTATCATAGTAACTCTTTTGGCGCGATTGCGCGGCTTTGAGATTCTCACGAATGACTTTGCACATTTCTTCGGCTTCTGTGATCAAGTCGTTGCCAAGAAGTTGGCGTTCACCTGTCTCGGACCAATTGAGAGGAGTACGACACTTTTTGCCATAGAGAATTTCGAATGGGGCCTTGCCCGAACTCGCTTGGAAGGTGTTGTTGTAGGAGAACTCAGCATATGGAAGACAATCTTCCCACTTCATACCGAAAGAGATGACACAAGCCCTGAGCATATCTTCAAGGATTTGATTGACTCGCTCGACTTGGCCACTTGTTTGAGGATGGAAAGTTGTGCTGAAACGAATGTTGGTGCCCATGGCCTTCTGAAAGGAGTCCTAGAACTTAGAAGTGAATATGCTTCCATGATCTGAAGATATCAATTGTGGAATGCCGTGCAAGGAGACAATTCTGGAGGTGTATAGCTCTGCCAGCTGAGCTGCTGTGATAGATTCTTTGATAGGAAGGAAATGAGCCACTTTAGTAAGCTTGTCAATGACAACGAAGATAGCATCATTTCCACGCTTGGACTTAGGAAAACCAGTCACGAAGTCCATCTTGATATGGTCAAACTTCCATTCTGGAATAGCAAGAGGTTGGAGGAGACCAGCTGGTCGTTGGTGTTCTGCTTTCACCCTTCTGCAGACATCACATTCATTCACGAATTGAGCAATCTCTCGCTTCATTCGAGTCCACCAATACGACTGCTTGAGGTCATGGTACATCTTTGTACCTCCAGGATGAATGGATAGGAGGGAATTGTGTGCCTCGTTCATGATGACTTTTCTTAGATCACCTTTAGGAATCACAATTCGATCCTCGAAGAAAAGAGTATCTTTGTCATCCAAGCGATAGCACTTGTATTTGGGAATGCCCTTGTCAATACCACGTTTCACCTTCTTCACCATGGTATCCAGGAGTTGTGCCTCACGAATTTGATCTTCCAAAGTAGGAGAGACTATGAGGTTGGCAAGAAAGCCTTGAGGAACAACTTGAAGATTCAGCTTGCGGAAAGCTTCACAAAGATCCGGTTGAAATGGCTTGAGAATTAGACTGTTGCAATAAGCCTTTCTGCTCAGAGCATCTGCAATCACATTCGCCTTGCCAGGAGTATATTCAATACTCGGATTGTACTCTTGAATCATTTCGACCATCGAGTTTGCCTGAGGTTGAGGTTGGTTTGAGTGAAGATATACTTGAGGCTCTTGTGATCGGTGAAAATGTCCACTTGCCTTCCCAATAAGATATGTCTCCATGTTATCAATGCATGGACAATTACAGCCAACTCAAGATCGTGAGTAGGGTAGTTCTTTTCGTTGGGCTTCAATTGACGAGAGGTATAGGCCACAAATTTTTTCTCTTGCATCAACACAGCACCGAGACCTTGAAGAGAAGCATCACAGAACACTTCGAATGGCTTGGATTCATCAGGAGGAGTCAAAACAGGAGCTGTGACTAGCTTCTCTTTGAGGGTGTTGAAAGCAACTTCACACTCAGGCGTCCAGACATACTTGACATGCTTCTGGAGGAGGTTGGAAAGAGGCTTTGCAATCTTAGAGATGTTCTCAACGAATCTTCGGCAATAGCTTGCAAGACCAAGAAAACTGCGGAGCTGCTTGACATTCTGAGGAGGTTCCCAATTCACAACTGCAGACACCTTCGCGGGATTAACAACAATGCCCTTGGCGGAGATGATGTGACCAAGATAAAGAACTTCATCAAGCCAGAACTCACATTTGGAAAACTTCGCATAGAATTGATGCTCTCTGAGCTTGTCGAGCACCAATCGCAAATGTTTGGCATGATCCTGCTTATTCTTGGAGAAGACCAAGATATCATCGAGATACACCAAGACGAATTCATTTGTGTAGGGGTTGAAGATAAAGTTCATCATGCGAGAGAACGTTGGAGGAGCATTGACAAGGCCAAAAGACATGACAGTATATTCATAAGAACCATAGCTTGTTATGAATGCTGTCTTGGGAATATCTTGTTCACGAATGTGAATCTGATGATAACCCATACGAAGGTCAAGCTTGGAGAAAACTCTAGCACCGTTGAGTTGCTCGACAAGCTCATTGATGTTGGGAAGTGGATACTTGTTCTTGATTGTCTTCTTGTTCAATGGACGGTAATCGATGCAAAGTCGGTCCGTGCCATCCTTCTTCTGGACAAAAAGAACTCCACAACCCCATGGGGATGAACTCGGTCTGATCAAACCCAGACGCTCTTGTTCATCGAGCTGTTTCTTCAATTCCTTCAGCTCCTTGGGTCCAAGCTTGTAAGGACGCTTGCAAACGGGTTCAGTTCCAGGCTCAAGATCAATAACGAACTCGACTGGCCGATGAGGAGGCATACCCGAAAGCTCTTCTGGAAAGACATCTTGGTACTCACAAACGACTGGAATTTGAGAAATAGCATCCAACTCGCCCTTCTCATTGAGAGAAAACAACTGAATGGTTTCATCACGAGCAATATAGATGATAACGTCCTCAGAAGGGTGTGTCAATTGAATCTGCCTGGCAGCACAATCAAGCTGAGCCTTGTGCTTAGAAAGCCAGTCCATCCCGAGAATTAGATCAATATCAGAGTCGCCAAGAACAAATGGTTTAGAAAGAAATTTATAGTCGCCCATCTTGATAGAGACATCCCGAACCATGGAGCTTGCGTTCATGAATTTACCCGGAGAGACAACTGATAACGGTCTAGGCAAATCTTGAAAAACCATCTCATGCTTAGATGAAAAAGGTCTTGAGATGAAACTATGCGATGCACCAGTATCAAATAAAACTTTTGCAGGAATATCATTAACTGAGAGATTACCCATTATCACATCAGAAGAATCCTCTGCTTGCGCTGCATTCATCATGTTCACATTTGCAGACTTTGGGTTATGCTTGACCACTGCATTGCTTGAAGATCTCACAGGAGGAGGAGGAGGAAGGCGCCTTTGGTTGAAACACTTGTTCGCATAGTGACCTTTCTGCTGGCACTTGTTGCAAGTCACTTCTGAGAGCGGACGATGATAAGGAGCATTTGACCTTGGAGCTTGAGATTGAGACTTGTTCTGATAGCCTGGGTTGGGTGGGTGGGAAGATCCACAACCACCTGAGTTCTTCTGCTGGTAAGGCTGGCGAAACGGAGGAGGGGGAAGGTAGAACTTCTGTTGCTTAGCTGCCACTTGTGAGGAAGAAGAAGACTGCACTGCATCCCTGATTCTCTTCTTAGAAGCCTCACACTTGAGCTGAGCACCTTCTTGCTTGAGTGCCATATTGTAGAATTGATCAAACTGAGTAGGCTCAACAAGAACGAGAGCTAATTGCAGATCCTCTCTAAGGCCACCTCTGAATTCATAGATCATACTCTTCTCATCAGGAACATCTTGCTTAGCGAAGCGAGCAAGTTTCTGAAACTG
Source organism: Triticum dicoccoides (assembly GCF_002162155.2). NCBI lineage: Eukaryota > Viridiplantae > Streptophyta > Magnoliopsida > Poales > Poaceae > Triticum > Triticum dicoccoides. Next base: position 278,100,460 of record NC_041389.1, read on the forward strand.
CTTGCTGTATTCGTACACTGACATGTTGCCTTGCTTGAGATTGCGGAACTCCTCACGCTTGCTCTCAACAACACTGGTAGGAATGTGGTGAGCTTTAAAGTCCTGACAGAAATCAGTCCAAGTAATCACTCGACCTCCTCTGGAATCCTTGTATTACTGGAACCAATCAGCTTCTTGATCCTTGAGCTGAAAAGAAGCGAACTTGACATAGTCCTCAGGCCTGAAATTGCTGCATTCAAAATGCTTGTTGATATCCACGAGCCAATCATCGGCGTCTGTGGCCTCGACACAGTAGCTGAAAGACTTCGGCTGATTTGCCAGGAACTGGTTGAGGGTAGGAAATTGAGGCTGATGATTGCACTGCCCTTGACCTTGATTCCCTTGGTTGCCTTGACCTTGGTTGCGCTCTTGCATGAGCTGAATCATCATCTAAGCATTGGCATTTGTGGCTGCCATCAAAGCTTGCCATGCCTCCGGAGGCGGAGGTGGAGGTGGAGGGTTCGCCTGACTCCCATCATTGCGTTCCGGATTCTGACGCGTTGGCGAAGCCATCCTGAAGAGGGTGACATCCGTTAGCATCTTGATAGACAGATAGACAAGTTGAATCAACGGATAGAAATTGCAACATATAGTCTTCACAATAAACATTCGAACAAGGATGAACGAATGAATTCCCAAAGCTAACATCACACATCCATTAAGGTGAGAAGCCACTTGATAAGAGATTGATGAATGAAATAAACAAGGTACAACTGGAACAAATAAGTGGTAAGGATTACCCAATCACAAACCAAATATCTGCGGGAAGAAATGCTAGAGCTACTTGAATCCCACCTATAAACTCCCGAAACTATCTGGTTATGCAATCAGGTGTTGGGGATACAAGGGAAGCAATATATCTCACCCAAACTAACAATCCCTACATCCAGCTGTATCCATCCGTCAACACATAACCAAGAAACCTTCAGAAATCATGTACCTCAACCTTCGAAAAGCATCCGCTATACGAGTTATGGCAATACTCCCGAACTCCCGCCCCAGTACTGGGTGGCGTCGAGGTTATCTCACCAACAACTGCATCAAAGAGATTTTCGATGTCGGCAAAACTCAGGTATTCCAGAACTACAACGATAAAATTGTGACGACAACACCTCGGAGCTCAACCCCCTGGGTCAAAGCCACATAATAGACAGGAGGCACCAAGAACAATGTTCTCGTCACAAAACCATCGGAATGATTCCAAGATACCCGCGTGATCCTAAAAACAATTTAGAGAAATTTGAGGAGAGGAAGGTCAAAACATGTACGTCAGGAGAGCTCACCAGAGCGACGAAGGGACTGAGGAGTAAAAAGAATCCTACTCTCCGATATATATAATCCTAAGACTCAAAACATTTTTGTTCTAGACTCAACATCGCCAGCAAACAATCAAGCAGGGGGCTCCTAAGTCGGGGATGGCTCTGATTCCAACTTGTAACACCCACGATGCGGCTATATCTCCCACGTGTCGAAGCACGACTTAGAGGCATAACAGCATGGTGGTTTTGTCGCAAGAAGGGTCGTCTTCACACAATCCCATGTAATGAACAAGAATGGGATAAAGAGAGTTGGCTTACAATCACCACTTCACACAATACATAATTAAGATCATACATCATTCAAAATACACTCATAGACCGGCTACGGTCAAATCCAAATGAAAAGAAGACAACCCCAAATGCTAGATCCCCGATCGTCCCGACTGGGCTCCACTACTGACCATCTGGAAACAAAACATAGTAACGGCCAAGGTCCTCGTCAAACTCCCACTTGAGCTCGGTTGCGCCATCTGCGCTGGTATCCTCGGCACCTGCATCTATTTTGGTAGAATCTGTGAGTCACGAGAACTCAGCAATCTCACACCCGTGAGATCAAGACTATTTAAGCTCATAGGTAGGAAAAGGGGGTAATATGGTGGAGCTGCAGCAAGCACTAAGCATATATGGTGGCTAACATACACAAGTGAGAGCGAGAAGAGAAGCAACGCATCGGTCGAGAAGCTAGAAGCGATCAAAAAGTGATCCTGAAACTACTTACGTCAAGCATAACACAAACCGTGTTCACTTCCCGGACTCCTCCGAGAAGGGACCATCACGGCTACACACATGGTTGATGCATTTTAATGAAGTCAAGTGTCAAGTTATCTACAACTGGACATTAACAAATTCCCATCTGCCTCATAACCGCGGGCACGGCTTTCGAAAGATAATATACCCTGCACGGGTGTCCCAACTTAGCCCATCACAAGCTCTCACGGTCAACGAAGGATATACCTTCTCCCGGGAAGACCCGATCAGTCTCGGAATCCCGGTTCGCAAGACATTTCGACAATGGTAAAACAAGACCAGCAAAGCCGCCCGAAGTGCCGACAAATCCCGATAGGAGCTGCACATATCTCGTTCTCAGGGCACACCGGATGAGCCAGACGTCGGGTTGGCATAGACCCTGGTTGCCCAAGGGGCGCCGGACATCGCTCAGGTTGGACCAGCATTCGAAGGAACACTAGCCCGGGGGGGTAAATAAAGATGACCCTCGGGCTCGCGAAAACCCAAGGGAAAAAAGGCTTAGGTGGCAAATGGTAAAACCAAGTTTGGGCCTTACTGGAGGAGTTTTATTCAAAGCGAACTGTCAAGGGGGTCCCATAAATCACCCAACCGCGTAAGGAACGCAAAATCAAGGAACATAACACCGGTATAGCGGAAACTAGGGCGGCAAGAGTGGAACAAGTCACTAGGCATAAGGCCGAGCCTTCCACCCTTTACCAAGTATATAAGGTGCATTAATTAAACAGGAGATATTGTGATATCCCAAATATCCATGTTCCGACCAGGAACAAACTTCATCTTCACCTGCAACTAGCAACGCTATAAGAGGGGCTGAGCAAAAGCAGTGACATAGCCAAACAACGGTTTGCTAGGAAAGGATGGTTAGAGGTTTGACATGGCAATAGGGAGGCATGATAAACGGTGGCAGGTAGAGCTAACATAGCGATATAGCGAGTACTAGCAAAGCAAAGATAGAAGTGATATCAAAGGTATGGTCATCTTGCATGCAAGGTTCTCAGAGTTGTCGAAGGCTTGATCCTCGTTAGCGTACTCAACAGGTTCCTCGTGCACATACTCATCTCCCGGCTCTACCCAAAGCAAGAACACAAGCAAAGGAACCACAATAAATCACGGTGCAATGCACAAGCAACATGATGGAATACATGTCATGATATGCGAGATGTGATATGCAATGCATATGCATGCTCCGGGAGGTAAAAGGATGAACAAGGCATCAACTTGGCAAACCAAGTATGCCGCTGGAAAGATGAGATGATTTCGGTTGAAATCGATATAAGGATCACCGGGAACGGATGCACGGTTTGCAAATGGCAAGCAAAACAAGGCAGGCACAAATCTGCGATTAACAGCACGATGCTACTTAGCATGCAACAAGAAACTATGCTACAGCACCCCAACATAACAACAAAGCATATAACAGTGTTCTACAGGAGATGCTTAACAAAAGAGGAACACTGAGCTACGGCTAAATCACACCACAACAGGTTCAAACAAGCATGGCGAAAGTGCAAAAAATATCAGGTTGAACATGGCATAAACAACATCAGGAAGCAATGTTCAGAGCAAGTTATCAACATGCTACAAGAACTTATAATAGCAAAACAAGGCATGACATGGTTCTACTCAAAGCATAGAACAAAAGTCGCTTACTGACCATGAGCCAAAAAGGACCAGAGGATATGTTGGCACCCATGTAAACATAGCAAGTTTCGTTAACAGATTCAGCAAACAGAGCATGGCATTGACAGAATTATGAAGGCATCTTCGTGAGCTCGATGCACTCACTACAGAGCATTTCATGATAAAGTAAGCATACATCCATCAAGAAGACATGGCATAGAAGCTATACATGGCAAGAACAACACCATAGCATACACGGATCAACTACAACAACCTTGGCAAAATTGAATAACATGTAAACAATCTGCCAGGAAACATTTTGTAGCAACAGTAGAGCACGAAAATGACATGCCAGGCTACTCCATAATTGCAACCAGGGGCATGAATGGATATAGCATAACCATATGTTCAAAACACCCTTACCGAAGTATCTCAAAATATGCATGGATCTCTTTGTAGCAACATGTTTACATGGCATCAAAATAACAGCAGAACAGGGACTAAAATCAGCAATATCACGAAGCCTAGTTTGCATGCTTGTGCTAGTCACCACATTAATCACAAAATTACATGGTAAGCACCTCTGTAAAGATGGCATGGCATAGTTCAAAACACATGTAGGGCTCAAATACATAAGGTGCACACATCAATCATGGCAAAAATGACAAAAGTGCATGTTCTGATAAGAATCTGAAACTAACATCACATAGCCCTCTTCCAATAGCATTTCGGGCGTCAGGATGATCTCAAATGAAAATGATGCAATAAGATAAAATGTTGTACTCATCGAGACTAACAATTCGGTGTGCTACACACCCAAAACGGAGCCACAGGTGCAAAGTTATAACACGATGAACAGGGCATGATAATATCAAAACATTCGGAGACTTAGGCAAAATACGGGGTCAACCTCTCAGATCTGGATCCGGGCGCGGACGCCGAGGCACACCGGATCCTCGCCGGAGCTGGAGAGGAAGAAGGCCGCCGGAGTCGAGGCTGGCCGGATCCGGTGGAGGCGGGGCCGGCCGGAGCTGGGGGAGGCGGCGACACGGTCGCCGGAGCCCCGGGGCGACGGGCAGAGCGATGGGGCGCGGCAGCCGGATCTAGGCTGGGAGGAGGCGGCGGCGAGGCGGATGGCGGGCGCGACGGGCGGCGGCTGCGGGCCGCGGGGGCCCCGCACGGGCCGAGCGGGCCGCCGGTGGCGGCTGGGGCCACGTGGCAGCCCCCGATTGGCGCGGGCGCGGCGGCGGACGCGTCCGGCCCGATCCGGACATGTCCGGCTGCGGAGAGGAGCTGATTTCTAGGGTTTCGCCCGGATTTGGAGGGGGAGATGCATATTTGTAGGTAGAGGGAGCTAGGAGGCTCCAAATGAGGTGTAGTTTTCGCCCACACGATCGTGATCCGAAGACGGAGAGCATGGAAGTGACTGAGATGGGTTATTGGGCTGTTTTGGAGGGGTGTTGGGCTGCAACTCAAAAGAGGCCTTTGCGGTTATGCGGTTAACCGTTGGAGTATCAAACGACCTCCAAATGGCACGAAACTTGACAGGCGGTCTACTGGTGGTATACCAGGTCCACTTGGCAAGGCTCGGTCCATTCCGAGAACGTTTAACACCCGCACACGAAAAGAGACAAGAGGGGTGCGCCGGGGCATGTGGGAGTGTCGGATTGCAAAATGGACAACGGGGAAAATGCTCGGATGCATGAGACGAACACGTATGCAAATGAGATGCACATGATGACATGATATGAGATGCATGACATGAATAAAATGCAAAACAAAAGACAAAACCCAACCATGGAGGGAATATCATAAAACATAGCCGAAAATGGCAAGAATTGGAGTTACAAAGATGGAAAGATACATCTGGGGTGTTACAATAACCTCACAAATCTTTTCACAAAAGTCAGAGAGAATATAGCCATCATGCATCTTTGAAAGGTAGAAGGTGCATTACATAAACCAAAAGACATACGTCTATAAGCAAAAGTACCAAAAGGGCAAGTAAAAGTAGTCTTTGATTGATCATTGGCTGACACGGGTATTTGAGAGAAACTAGAATAACCATCTAGAAAGAAAAAATGTGTATGTTTGGATAATCTTTATAGCATTTGATCGATAATAGGCAGGGGGTAATGATCCTTTTTAGTGGCCTTATTTAATTTGCGGAAATCAATTACCATCCTATAACCTGTAATAATTCCTTGCGGGATCAACTCATCTTTATCATTAGGAACGACGGTAATACCTCCCTTCTTAGGGACACAATGGACAGGACTTACCCACTGACTATCAGCAATGGGATAAATTATACCTGCCTCAAGGAGCTTTAGTATTTCTTTTCTTACCACTTCCTTCATCTTAGGATTCAGCCGTCGTTGATGATCACGAACTGGTTTGGCATCTTCCTCCAAATTTATTTTATGTTGACATAGAGTGGGACTAATGCCCTTAAGATCATCAAGAGTATATCCAATAGCAAAACGGTGCTTCCTCGGAGTTTTCAATAATCTCTCTTCTTCATGCTCTGAAAGGTTAGCACTAATAGTAACATGATATATCTTTTTCTCATCAAGATAAGCATATTTAAGAGTATCAGGCAACGATTTAAGCTCAAACACGGGATCACCCTTGGGTGGAGGAGGATCCCCTAGGATTTCAACAGACAAATTGTGTTTCAGGATAGGTTCCTGTTTAAAGAATACTTCATCTATTTCCCTTCTTTCATTCATAAACATATCATTTTCATGGTCTAGCAAATATTGTTCTAAAGGATCACTAGGAGGTAAGACAATAGAAGCAAGACCAATAATTTCATCCTTACTAGGCAATTCTTCTTCACGGTGTTGTCTTCTAAATTTAGAGAAATTAAACTCATGAGACATATCACCCAAGCCTATAGTAACAACATCCTTTTCGCAGTCTATCCTAGCATTGACGGTGTTCAAGAAGGGTCTACCAAATATAATGGGACAAAAGCTATCTTGTGGGGAACCAAGAACAAGAAAATCAACAGGATATTTATTTTTCCCACACAGGACTTCAACATCGCTTACAATTCCCATTGGTGAAATAGTATCTCTATTAGGAAGTTTAATTGTGACATCAATATCTTCTATCTCAACAGGTGCAATATCATGCATAATTTATTTGTATAAGTCATAAGGTATTGTACTAACACTAGCACCCATATCACACAAGCCACGATAACACTAATCTCCTATTTTAACAGAAATAATGGGCATGCCTACCACAGGTCTATGTTTATCTTTAGCACAAGGTTTGGCAATTCTAGCAGTTTCACCGCAGAAATAAATAACATGCCCATCAATATTATCAGCCAAGAGATCTTTAACAATAGCAATATTAGGTTCAACTTTAACTTGCTCAGGAGGTGTATAAGTTCTAATATTGCTTTTACGAACCACAGTTGAAGCTTTAGCATGATCCTTTATCCTAATAGGGAAAGGTGGTTTCTCAACATAAGAAGTAGGAACAATAGGATCATTATAAGTGATAGTCTTTTCTTAAACTTTAATAGGTGCAGCTAATTTTACTTATATGGGAGGATGATATTTAAACCACTTCTCCTTAGGGAGATCAACATAAGCAGCAAGAGATTCATAGAAAGAGGCTACTATCTCAGAGTCAAGTCCATATTTAGTGCTAAACTTACGGAAAACATCGGTATCCATAAAAGATTTAACACAATCAAACTTAGGTGTCATACCTGACTCCTTACCTTCGTCGAGGTCTCAATCTTCAGAGTTGCGTTCAATTCTATCCAATAAATTCCATTTGAATTCAATAGTCTTCACCATAAAAGAGCCAGCACAGGAAGTATCGAGCATGGTGCGATTGTTTTCAGAAAGCCGAGCATAAAAACTTTGAATAGTTATTTCTCTTGGAAGCTCATGATTGGGGCATGAATATAACATTGATTTAAGCCTCCCCCAAGCTTGAGTGATGCTTTCTCCTTCGCGAGGCCAAAAATTATATATATAATTGCGATCACCATGAACAAGATGCATAGGATAAAATTTCTGATGAAATTCCAATTTCAATCGTTTGTAGTTCCATGATCCCGTATCATCACATAGCCTATACCATGTCGATGCATCTCCCTTCAAAGATAAAGAGAAGAACTTCTTCTTAATAACATCACCGGGTATGCCTGCAAGCTTAAATAATCCACAAACTTCATCCACATAGATTAGGCGATCATCAGGATGCTTTGTTCCATCTCCTGCAAAAGGATTAGCTAGCAGTTTTTCTAACATACCCGAAGGAATCTCAAAGTGGACATCTTCATTTTCAGTAGGTTCAGTAGGTTGAGGAGCAACTCTTTGCTCTACTGGTCGGGGTGAAGATACCCCGAACAAGCTCCTCAGAGGATTACTTTCCATAGTAACAAGTGACAGTAAATTTCAGCACACTATATAAATGTTTCCTTACCAAATTCCACCTACCAAAGGCGCTTCACTCCCCGGCAATGGCGCCAGAAAAGAGTCTTGATGACACACAAGTATAGGGGATCTATCGTAGTCCTTTCGATAAGTAAGAGTGTCGAACCCAACGAGGAGCAGAAGGAAATGATAAGCGGTTTTCAGCAAGGTATTCTCTGCAAGCACTAAAATAATAGGTAAGAGATAGTTTTGTGATAGGATAATTTGTAACGAGAAACAAGTAACAAAAGTAAATAAAGTGCAGCAAGGTGGCCCAATCCTTTTTGTAGCAAAGGACAAGCCTGGAAAAAACTCTTATATAGAGAAAAGCGCTCCAATCGTGAAGCTAGTTTTCATCACATTCATATGATTCGCGTTCGGTACTTTGACAATTGATATGTGGGTGGACCGGTGCTTGGGTGCTGTTCTTACTTGAACAAGCATCCCACTTATGATTAACCTCTACTGCAAGCATCCGCAACTACAACAAAAGTATTAAGGTAAACCTATCCATAGCATGAAACATATGGATCCAAATCAGCGCCTTACGAAGCAACGCATAAACTAGGGTTTAAGCTTCTGTCACTCTAGCAACCCATCATCTACTTATTACTTCCCAATGCCTTCACCTAGGCCCAAATAATGGTGAAGTGTCATGTAGTCGACGTTCACATAACACCACTAGAGGATAGACTACATACATCTCATCAAAATATCGAACGAATACCAAATTCACATGACTACTAATAGCAAGACTTCTCCCATGTCCTCAGGAACAACCGTAACTACTCACAAAGTGTATTCATGTTCATAATTAGAGGGGTATTAATATGCATAAAGGATCTGAACATATGATCTTCCACCAAATAAACCAACTAGTATCAACTAAAATGAGTAATCAACACTACTAGCAACCTACAGGTACCAATCCTGGACTTAGAGACAAGAATTGGATACAAGAAATGAACTAGGGTTTTGAGAGGAGATGGTGCTGATGAATATGTTGATGGAGATTGCCCTCTCCAGATGAGAGGAGCGTTGGTGATGACGATGGCGATGATTTCCCCCTCCCGGAGGGAAGTGTCCCCGGCAGAACAGCTCTGCCGGAGCCCTAGATTGGTTCCGCCAAGGTTCCGCCTCGTGGCGGCGAAGTCTCATCCCAAAAGGTTGCTTATGATTTTTCTTCGGACGAAAGACCTCATATACCAGAAGATGGGCACCGGAGGGCCAACAGGGGGCTCACGAGGCAGGGGGCGCGCCCAGGGGGGTAGGGCGTGCCGCCACCCTCGTGGCCAGGTGGGGGCCCCTCTGACGTACTTCTTCCACTCAATATTTTTTATTATTTCCAAAAATAACTTTCGTGGAGTTTCAGGACTTTTAGAGTTGTGCAAAATAGGTCTCTAATATTTGCTCCTTTTCCAGCTGTCGGCATTCTCCCTCCTTCTGTAAACCTTGTAAAATAAGAGAGAATAGGCATAAGTATTGTGACATAATGTGTAAAAACAACACATAATGCAATAAATATTGATATGAAAGCATGATGCAAAATGGACATATCACTCCTCCAAGTCCTAAGCGAGAGGCGTCGCAGTACACTTGGAAATCCTTGCGTATATCCGGCAGAATCAGCACTAGGGCTATAGTCAAACGTTTCTTCAACTCCTGGAAACTGGCTTCACATTCTTCAGTACAATGGAACTTGGTGTCCTTCTTCAACAATGCTATCATAGGCTTCGCAATCTTAGAAAAATTCTCAATAAATCTCCAATAATATCCCGCGAGTCCAAGAAAACTGCGGATCTCTCCAACTGAGGTGGGTGCCAACCACTCAGCGACTGACTGAACCTTGGTAGGATCCACTGCTATACCTTCTCCTGATATAACATGTCCAAGAAATCCAACTTCCTTCAACCAAAACTCGCACTTGCTGAACTTGGCATATAACTGATGTTCCCTGAGCTTCTCGAGAACTAAACGCAAATGCTCCTTGTGTTCCTCTTCATTCTTCGAGTATACCAAGATATCATCAATGAACGCCACGACAAACTTATCCAAGAACTCCATGAACACCTTGTTCATCATACTCATGAAATAGGCAGGGGCGTTAGTTAGTCCAAATGGCATAACTGTATACTCGTATAACCCGTACCTTGTGGTGAAAGCTGTTTTAGGCATATCTTTTTCCCTAATCTTCAGCTGGTGATATCCTGATCGCAAATCGATCTTCGAAAACACTTTAGCTCCTTGCAACTGGTCAAACAAATCATTGATCATTGGCATTGGGTACTTATTCTTGATTGTTACTTCATTCAACGCACGATAATCAACCACCATCCTTAACGATCCATCCTTCTTCTCGACCAAAAGCACTAGGGCTCCCCATGGTGATGAACTTTGTTGAATGTAACCTTTCTCCAATAAATCCTTAATCTGCTTCTTAATCTCCTCCAGATCGTTTGTGGGCATCCGATATGGTCTCTTTGATATCTGCCCGGTGCCTGGCAATAGTTCTATTAAGAACTCAATGTCTTGATCCGGTGGCATGCCTAGTAATTCCTCTAGAAACACATCCAGGTAATCCTTCACAACAGGTACTTCCTCCTGAACAACTCCTGAGAGGGAATTTACTTGATCCTTTTTCCCTCGGGGGTAGTGAGCAAAATCGACTTACTCGCGCAATCGATGTTTCCCCCATACATCGATAGCCAATCCATTCCTAGTATCACATCCAATCCTTGTGACTTCAAAATTATCAGGTCTGAGGGGAAAACATGGCTTCCAATGGTCAATGGCATCTGAAAACATCCTTGTCTTGCCGTATATTCTGCTCCTGGCGAACTTACCAACATAGGTGTCTAAGTACCTAGTGGGCAACTTATACTTATCCACGAATCCCCTTGATATGTATGAATGTGATGCACCAGTATCAAAAAGAACGATTGCAGTAAAAGACTTAACCAAAAACTTACCAATAACTACATCTGGCTGCTCCTCAACTTCCTCCATGTTCACGTGATTCACTTGTCCCCTGCTGAAAGGGTTGGGCTTCTTCCCAGCGCTTCCATTGCCATTACCGTTCTTCAATTCAGGACAATCGTTGGCGTAGTCCCCAGTCTTCCCACACTTGAAACAAGTAACGTGACTTTGATCCTTCTTGGCGGGTGTGGCTGGGTTAGAGCGGTTCTGATTGCTGCCTGCTCCATTCCCGTTTCCATTCTTGGGGCCATTGTGGTTGTGAGAACTCCCTCCATTGTGGGTGTGGCCTCCATGGTTATGGATAAGTCCTCCCGAGTTCGGGGTGAAACAAGGCTTCTGCTGAGCTCCAGAATTGTACTTTCCTTGTCCATACTTCCTCTTGCGGCTCTCAATCTGTTGCTACTTTCCTTCAATCATAAGAGCCTTGTCTACCAACTCTTGGTAGTTTTTAAATGTTTCCACCATCAACTGCATGCTCATCTCATCATTCAGCCCTTTCATAAACTTCTCCTGCTTTGCGACATCTGTGGCCACATCATCAGGGGCATAGCGAGACAGCTTACTAAACTCATCTACGTACTGAGCCAGTGTATGATTTCCCTGGCGTAAGTTGCGAAACTCATGCTTCTTCATGCTCATAGCTCCAGCTGAGACATGGGATGTGCGAAAAGCTTGCTGAAACTGATCCCAAGTGATATTGGCTATAGGGAAAGTGGCGGTGTAATTCTCCCACCATGACGCTGCTGGTCCATCCAATTGGTGTGCGGCAAAACGCACCTTCTCAGCATCAGTGCAACCTGCGGTGGTCAACTCCCTTCCAATCTTGCGTAACCAGTCGTCCGCAACTATGGGCTCGGTGCTACTGGAAAGCATCGGTGGCTGTAACATCAGAAAATGGGCTAAGTTGTCAACTGGAGGAGGATTGTTGTTGTTGTTGTTGTTGTTGCCTTGGTTCTGGACTAATATCTGCATCAAGGCATTCTGTTGCTGGATCAACTGGGTGATCTCCAGTGGGAAGACAAATCCGGTGTCACATCTCGGAGGCATCTGATGGGTTTAGAGGGGAGAGATTAGAATAGAAAGAGGTCTAGTGAGAAAGCACTACCCATATGCACATGAGACAAACACAATCATATCATATCACTCAATCAATCAAGCAAGGGCATACAATCGGTCTAGAACTATCGTTACAAAAGTGCTCGGACTACTACTATATACATGGGGAAATACTACTAGTCATATGGTGGTCATCTAGAAATTTTGATCGGTGGAAGACTCCATGATGTCCGCTCCAGCTTCGTCTTCATAATCATCATCACTATCATTGGGGTCGGAGTCAGTGTCGTCGATGATGATGTAGTTCTCCGGGCAAGTGGAATCGTCGTCCTCTCCTCCTGGCGCGGGGTCTCCCATGAAAACTCCTAGCTTCCTTGTTAGGTCGTCATTCTTCTCCATGAGTATCGTCATTTCCTCCTCATATCCATCGCGTGTAGACTTGAGTTCCTCTTCTAGCTCGGTGATCCTTGTCATCGCCTTCTTCAAATCTATCATGCTTGCGCACATTTGGTTCTCCTGGCATCGAATGTGCTGGTTTAGCTCCTGGATGAATGCTACAATGGACCTGTCCCTCCTGGTGCTGACTATCTCCCATTGCTCATCTCGGCGCCCACATATCTGGTAGATAGTATCCTTGAGATCCTTGTGGTAAACTTCGCCAATGCGCCCCATGGCGATGTGAGCTGCCATGCTCTTTCCTAGACTCCAGGTTGGGGCATCAAAGGAAAACTCTACAGGTTCGGTGACTGGCGTGAATGTCCTTCCTGGAACTTGTCCTCTTCTGGTAAAGTAGTAGTGTAGGTCCCGATGAAGCTTGGTATTCCAATGTTCAGGTATCTAGTGACTTCCTTCAAGTGTCTTCCAAAGGGGGTGTCTTCATCTGGTTGTGCAAACTTGTTCCTCGAGTCCGCCATCCTAAAGAGTAGAAAATGGAGAGGAGTCAGAAATGAGTAGAGAAGAGTGACCTATGGCTTTTCTTAGTGGTCGTGTCCTACATTCAGCGTGTGCTCTGATAACATCTTGTAGCGACCCGACCTTAGGCGGTCAAGTCTCTGTCTTCAGTGTCATCCCTGGATCGGTAATGCTGACACACACAGTACTCGAAGGATTTATAACAGAGTAGCAATCACACACTTATTACATCGAATGTCTCACAAGAGAACTTATTACAATAAATATGGCTTAAGGCCATCTAAAACGATAATAGTAGAAGGCTTGGAAGATAAAGTGAGTCCATGAACTCCAACGGCATAGCTGAGTGCATGACAAACGACCTATCGCACCTTACTCCTCGTCTGAAAAATCTGCAACATGACACGTTGCAGCCCGAAAACGGGTCAGCACATGGAATATGCTGGCAATATAACACAGTAGAGCAATGAACAGATAAATGCTATCACTACATGCATATATGGCTGGTGGAGGCTCTATTGTTATATGATTTTTGCGAAAATCCAATTTTTCCATACAACAAAGGAATAAATTTTATTGAACTACAAAGTTGGTTGAAAATTATTGAGAAGGTTCCTCCAACTCAATCCCAATTAAGGTTATCATTAACAACCCAACAAAATAATTTAGAGTGATGAGATCAAATCAATAATTCTAGTACCAGATACTCAAGATGTCCATAACCGGGGACACGGCTAACCATGATTAGTTTGTACACTCTGCAGAGGTTTGCGCACTTTTGCCCACAAGACTCGATCTCTTCTGTTGGATTTCTCGCACTACATGGTGTTTGAGAAACGGATGACTGAGACACAGTCTTTCAGAAGCATTAACTCTTTACTCTGGGTGGTCAGTTACACCCACTTTCCCTCTACATGTGCTAGCCCACCACTGAAAGAGGTCACACAACATACTCAACTATGCCAGAGCCCATAATGGCTTGTGGCTGCACACAGAAGTTTCTAGCATGAAAAATCATATGATCCCTTTGAGCCTGGGTGGCGGACCATAGGATGATCACACGGTATATCCCTGGGATCTCCTAGGACAACACTTGATTCCCCAGGTGCCCAAAACAAACAATCCACCCAGATGTGTATTAAAGTTGCCACCTTAAGTTGAACCATCAATTAACAATCTCACATCTATCATGGATACACTCAAACCCAATCCATGTCTACGAGCATAGCATGGCAATATAAGCATAACGTAGAAGTAACTCCCAGGGTTTGATAATAAAACAGGGCAATAGGTTCTACCTCATCAACTACTTCCCAAACCCACAAGTTAAACACATCCTAATCATGCAATGTTTGAGTGTAGTAACTAATGCATAAAACTGGGTATGAAAAGAGTATGATCAATGTGTTACTTGCCTTGCTGACGATCCGCAAAACCTAGAGACTTGTAGTAGCACGCTTCGCACTCCGGGAATTCTATCGCAAACAAACAATAGCATACATAAGCAATCAAGCAAATATGCATGGGTAAAACTCAAACAAGGAGATCTAACCAAAAAGTTCAACTGAAGAACTCCGGTTTGCAAAAAGAATCAAATCAAATGGAGCAACGAAACTCAAACTGCGAAAGAAACAAGATCTGATTACTAATCTGGACTAAAGTCAAATTTTACAGTACCAAAATGTTGTTCAAGTTGGTTAAACAGAAAGAGTTGCTTAGAATTTCGAGGATCGCAAAGAAAATGCAATAAAATATGATATGCATGAATGACCTATGTATAACATTCCAAATTGAAAAATTGGGATGTTACAGTCCAGCATCACCTGCCCGATGTACTTCAAATATACTAACAGGTCGCTATTACATGTTACTCAGCTGGCAAAAACTACAAGGACGATGTTTCTTCTGGATCTAACAGCTTGGCCAACCAAGATCCTGGACTGAGGCATTGCTATGATATTGTAAGTGCGTCTCTCTCTCTTGTATTGTTGTGTGCCTGCGAGCGTGCTTTGCTAGGATTTTCGACCAGTAATCCCTTTGTGCAGACAATGATTTCTACTACTGGCTGCTAAATTAGATATGTAGATGTCATACATGATACTACCTCATACCTCCGTTCCTAAATATAAGTCTTTCTAGAGATTCCACTATAGGCTACATACAGAGCAAAATGAGTGAATCTACACTCGAAAATGCATCTATATACATCTGTATGTGGTCCATACTGGAATCTCTACAAAGACATATATTTAGGAACAGAGGTGGTACATTACACAAAATCGTAGGTGGCATGTAGGAATTCTAGTGCACTACATTAGGCTCCCTTAGAGTGCCTGCTAGTCCTGCACACAGAGTCATGGCTAGTATATCCTACGCACAAAATTGTTAATTGTTGGTTTAAATGTGTGCAAGGGATATGCAATGTATTATCATGTAGAAATGTCTAAAATTAGCCATGTCAACTTGCAGATAGGGTTACGCAATGAAAAAGTACAATATGTATGTGGCAATTTCATGGAACATCGC
Organism: Triticum dicoccoides; assembly: GCF_002162155.2. Taxonomy (NCBI): domain Eukaryota; kingdom Viridiplantae; phylum Streptophyta; class Magnoliopsida; order Poales; family Poaceae; genus Triticum; species Triticum dicoccoides. The sequence continues at coordinate 278,116,100 of NC_041389.1, forward strand.
AAAAAAGAGAGGCAGTGGTGAGCCTATATAGTGTGCTATGGTAGGTCACTCCGGCCCAGTTCTTTTGCAGGATTCTCCCAAAATCTGCCCCTCTCTAGCTTCTCCTAGAATCTTTGACCCCCTTTTGTTTTACAATCCTACCTAATTAGACCCTAACTAGATAGGATTGTAAAACAAATGGGGCTCAAAGATTCTGGGTAGAATCTAGGTAGGGGTTAGATTCTGGGAGAATCTGGCAAAAGAACTGGGCCTCCATTGCTATCATCGTGACATGTTATTTGTATGTCAGTTCTATTGGCCAAGTTTCTTAGGGACAGTTATTACGAGTTATCCTATGAAAATAAGCACCTGTGAATATAAGCTCCAGGTAATAAGCCAACCAGTTCTTTTCGTTGCCTTCCTCTTCAGCTTAGCTTTGGTATGATCAGTGAAAAGTCTAGATCGCATTATATTTTGTCATTTTGCTACCCATATGAAAATTAATTTGACTTGTAAACATCACAAATTGAACCCAGTGCAGTAATTAATATGATAGGAAAATAGACCATCACTATTTGTTCAAAATGCAAATACAAAGATACCATCTACTTGGCACAATCTACTTTGGTCAATGTCTTCCATAGAGATCCCATTACCTAATCTAAACAAAGAACGCATGACCCAAATTTAAATGAAGAACACTTATTTATCGAAATTCGATGGTCCAAGTGGCTAACCACCTGAAAGCATCATATAGCAGCAACAACTCATAGCAACTCATCATACAGCAGCAGCAGCAACAGTGTGCAATTCATCATATACTAGCAGCAGCTCATAGCAATTCATCATATAGCAGCAGCAGGAGTAGCTCATAGCAATTCATCATATAGTAGCAGCAGGAGCAGCTAATAGCAATTCATCATATAGCAGCAGGAGGAGGAGCTTATAGCAACTCATCATATAGCAGCAGCAGTAGCTCATAGCAATTCATCATATAGCGGCAGCAGGAGCAGCTCATAGCAATGCATCATATAGTAGCAACAGAAGTAGCTCATAGCAATTCATCGTATAGCGGATTAGAATGAAAATTTGGCAAAAAATCAGAGGAGATCCTCACATTGTTGGATGAGCTCATCCTTCAACAGTACCTCAAGGCCATGGCCTAGGAGGAGGGGAGGGGAATGAGCTGCCTTCTGCCACAATGTAGCATCGGCCGTAGTTGTGCGACACCCGCTGGAGTAGTGCGTTGGACGGACCACAGTGGATCAGCTGCTAGAGACCATGAGAATGAGGGGCGGTGCCGGAGGGAGGATCAGCTAGGGAGATTTGGCCCTGCCCACCGGCCATGTAGCCTAGCTGGACAGAGCATCATCGAGGACCAGGTCAGATGGGACCAGTGGCGACGGCTCGCTGGAGGAACCCTAGCACTTCAGGCAGGGGATCGAGGTAGAGGGAAAGGGGAGAGGAGATGCAAGCGGGCAAGGCAATGAACGCTTGCGTGTTTGTTTTTACTTAAGGGTCAGATGTGACGCGGGCGTGAGTAGTGGCATTTTGAGTGTAATATAGGCAGACAACAGAGTCATTTCACTATTCCCCTTCCCTTCAATTTTTAGTGAGCTTCTACCTGAAACACCCCCCTCCAAAGCGAAATAAGTTAAGCCCAAGCCCATAACTCAAAAATGACTTCTTTACATCTTTTATGGCTTATTTTGATAATAAGCTGTGAGAAGGCGGAATAGAACTGGCCCTTAACCTGCAATTCAATTGTGCGTGCAATGATTAATCACTCCTGCCTACTATAGTGTACATTTAGGCATCATCATACATGGCATAACCTAATACATGTGCATTCCATTGTAGAATCTAGAATATGCAATGTTTATGTTAGTTCATACGTTGCACATGATGTTTAAATGCCCCTTAAATCTGGTCAGTCAAGCGATGGTCTTTAAGCCTCCTTCCTTGCTTCTTTTCTTGATATGTAAGATTTGCTCACACATATGTTCAATTGCTTGTTTGTATCAGCCAGTCATACTAGGACTGTTTGCTTTGATTACTTGTTGTTCTTGACCTAACACTCTAACAAAGCTTGTCAACAATTTAAACACTAAGGGCTGCTGTAGTGGGGGCTTGTGTAACTCATAGTTGACATAAAGGTTTGGCTATATACTAAATTAGGCTCTCCAAGAGTACCTGGAGATCCAGTTCGAAGGTATGCCTAGTTTTTACATAGTGCACACATAGTAAATGCTCATTTCATTGTGTGCAAGAGATGTGGCATGTTTCATTATGTGATGGTGTTTTGTTATAATCTCATCCTTTTGTGTTGTTCACAGATTGTAAAGTATATGTATCTTCCAAGGAGACGAGTAACTAGTTTGTCTCACCTTGCAGAGGGGGTGCAATGAAGATAAGATTGAGGATTTCCAAGTATAAGATATTAGGAAGGAGCCTTGCAAGAGAAGGAGGAGCAGTGCTAAGTCTGTTCAACCAGTTAAGGTAAGTCATTGTATCCAACTCAACAGTTCAATTGCTTGTTTGTTTCAGGCATAGTTAAATTGCTCTTTTCAATTGCATTATTTCTCCTTAGTTAATGAGATGCCCAAACAATGATGCCTGATGTTGGTTACTTGTATAACTATTAGTTGACATAATTAAAGGCCTTACCATTTAATTACTCTGGCGAAGTGTGCCTGAAGCTTTGAAGTCTATTAACCAACTATTACTGCATGAGGCTCACAATCTAGTTTACACTAGGCTAATGATTGCATAGTTTTGCTTGCTGTAGTAGGTTTGTATGAATCCCTTTGCTGTTCATTATGCTCCCTAAGACTTTAATTGAGCTACAGAATGGCCAACTGCTTACTTACTAGTCACCCACACGTACCGATCTGAGGTTCCGGTACAAATATTGAACACAAGAGATGAGCTAGGGTTTGAGCGGAGATGGTGCTGCTGAAGATGTTGATGGAGATTGTCCTCCCAAAGATGAGAGGGTTGTTGGTGTTGACGATGGCTTCGATTTCTCCCTCCGGGAGGGAAGTTCCCCCAATGGAATCGCTCCGCCGGAGGGCAAAAGTGCTCCTGCCCAAGTTCCGCCTCGAGATGGCGGTGCTCTGTCCCGAAAGTCCTCTCCTTATTTTTTTTTCTAGGTCAAAATATACTATATACCAGAAGGTGTGCACCGGAGGTGGCCTGGGCTGAGCACAACCGCCAGGGCGCGCCTGGGAGGCCTGGCGTGCCCTGGTGTCTTGTGCTCACCAGGTGGCCCCTCTGGTAGTTATTTGATCCAGTATTTTTTATATATTCCAAAACAATTCTCCGTAAATTTTCAGCTCATTTGGAGATGTGCAGAATAGGTAACTCTGACATAGCTTTTTCAGGTCGAGAATTCCAACTGCCGGCATTCTCCCTCTTTGTGTAAACTTTGCATATTATGAGAGAAAAGGCATTAGAATTACTCCATAAAGCATTATTATGCATAAAACATTGTAAATAACAGTAGGAAAACATGATGCAAAATGGATGTATCAAATCCCCAAGCTTAGACCTCGCTTATTCTCAAGCGAAAAACCAATATCGAAAAACATGCACACATGTTTAGAGAGAGAGGTGTCGATAAAAACAAAATACGGACATCGAATCATCATGCTTATTATTATAACAGCAACAAACTTTATCATAGAACTTTATCACATAACTTTATCATATAACTTCTCATGAACAAGTAAAAATTCATCACAACATCGAAGTAAAAGCATAAACTCTATTGAAAACCAACAAACTATGTTCTTAGTCAACTTTGCAACTACAATTCATCATCTATTCAGGAAGGGTCTCGTATTAGAGCCTTTTGGCAAGTCCACATACTCAACCATCATATAATCTTCTATGATTGCTAACACTCACCTCATACACATGAGCAAAAAGTTTCATCCAGACACATAGAAAGATAGGGGCTTATAGTTTCGCCTCCAAACGTATTCACCTCGAAGGTGATGTCAACAATAATAATTCATGCTCACTCATATCCAACTGGATATATGTGCCTGGATATTTCCCCACCACATGATGCTTGCAAAAAGAGAAAATAAAAAGGAATTGGGGAAGAATACTTTGACTCTTGCATAAAAGTAAATACATAAAAGTAAAAGATAGGCCCTTCGCAGAGGGAAGCAGAGGTCGTCATGCGCTTTTTGGTTTGTATACTCAATCTTTAGTGCAAAAGAACGTCACGTTATACTGCCCCTTATGATAGCAACCTTTATTATGCAGTCCATCACTTTTACTATTTTTCCATCACAAGTTCGTACAACGCTCAATTTTATCTTACACTAAATGATCCAACACATTTAGAAGCAATTTTATTGCCTTATTGCACCAATGACAACTTACTTGAAGGATCTTACTCAATCCATAGGTAGGTATGGTGGACTCTCAAAACAAGAATTTGGGTTTAAGGGTTTCGATGCACAAGTAGTCACTACAAAAAAAAGACACATCCGTGCCATTTTGGGACGAACAAAAAAAAATTCTGTCATACATATGACACTTCTATGACGATAATTGACAAAACCCGGTATCATCATAGATGTGGTGGGCTCCTACTTCTATGAAAAAAAATCATGACAGAAAATGGGATTTTCATCCTGGGCGGGCTGGAGACGCAGCTGCATGACATTCTTTATGCCATCCATGACGAAAAAAACCATGGTAGAAGCGAGGGGGAGGAAAATTTTGGGGAGTTCCTGGTTACGGTGGGAGGTCGGTGGCCGAGCGATGCGTGTTTCTCTCGTACACGTACGCGCGTTTGTGCGAGGCATTGGCTCTAACTGAACCCGAGCGAGGCATTGGGCTCTAACTGAACCCGAGCGATTGCACTGCAGGCTACGCGTTACTGAACCCAAGCGATCGATCGATGGCTGTTAACTGAACCCGATCGAGCGATTCCTTGGGTACTGCTGCTAACTGAAGCCGATCGATGCTGCCTCTGGATGAACAGTGAGCGTTGCGAGGGGGGTTGGATGAACAGTGAGAAGTGGCATTGCCTCTGGATGAACAGGACTCCGTGGTGTGGTGGAGGGCTGGATGAACAGTAGACGGTGGAGGGGTGCCCGTGGAGGGGTGGATGAATAGGACCTTGTGGTGTGGAGGGCAGGATGGACAGTAGATGGTGGAGGGGTGCTCGTGGAGGGGTGGTTGAACAGGACCCCGTGGTGTGGAGGGCTGGATGAACAGTAGATGGTGGAGGGGTGGTTGAATAGTAGCCGGTGGAGTAGCGCGCGGTGGAGGCTGGATGAACAGGAGCCCGTGGAGGCTGGAGGAGGTCGACGGTGGATGAACAGTAGCTCGTGGAGGCTGGAGGGGGTCGACGGTGGAGATGAACAGTATCCCGTGGATTACCATTTTGCGGTACGCCACACCCCTCCCGATGAACAGGACCCCCGTTTCGATCGTAGCGCTCCAACACAAGTCCGTTTCCTCCTTTTTGCGGTACGCCACACCCCTCCTGATCAACAGGACCCCCGTTTTGACCGTAGGAGGTCCGTTTCCTCCGTTTTGCAGTACGCCACACCCCTCCCGATCAACAGGACCCCCGTTTCGACTGTAGGAGGTCCGTTTGCTCCATTGTGCGGTACGCCAGGCCTCGTTTCCATCGCCTCTTCCGTCCAAGCCCTCCCGATGAACACGACCACGCATTCCGTTCCGACCCAGCCGCGTTGCCTCCCGATGAACACGACGCATTCCGTTGCCTCCCCATGAACACGATGACGATGCTGTTTCTCTGTTATGACCCAGCCATGTCAACGAGCCCTCGCCGTACCTATGCGCGAGTAGGCGTTCGAGACCCCACCCGTATGTACACATACGTGGCCGTATTTTCTTTCTTGCACCCTGGCCGTCGTACGTACGTGTACATGCTACGTGCGCGCCTCTACTACGACACGTGCGCGCCTCTACATCAACCAGTATGTATGTACACATTCGCGACCAGAATGACAACGCTACGTACGCTTCGACCAGGTGGGTCCCGACTATCAGGCACTTCCTTGCTTGCGAAGATGTAG
>NC_041389.1:278122384-278182224 GCF_002162155.2 Triticum dicoccoides
AGCAGGGGTATTCATTTTTTGTGCGTAATAAGGAGGCACTTCCGGTGGGTCCGAGCTGACAGCAGGGGGAACGTTTTTTTCGCAAAATACGGTGGCTCGTCGGGTGGGTCCCAGCAGTCAGGGGCAAACGTTCTTTTCGCGATATACTGGTGGGTGTCCGGTGGGTCCCTGCTGTCAGGTGGAGGAATAATTATTTTCCGCGTAATAAGGAGGCACTTCCTTGCGGCTGCCGTGGACCCAGCTGTCAGCCTCTCCATGTACAGTATTCTTCAGATGGAATTCGGTCGTTAACCACATTGACCACGCCGCGCCGACAGCACCACGGCGGTGGACGATGGCGAGGCCTAGGAAGGAGACGGCGCGAAGCCGGGGAAGACGCGGCAGTGGATGCCCACGCGGAGAGGAGTACGAGGGTTCACTGGTTCGGCTGCGCTGCCGTCGCCGCAGAATAACAGGGGGTGTGGGTGAGTGGAGTGGAGGGATGGCCTGGCCAGCGGTGGGAGTAGTATTGGGGCGGTGAGGCCTCCGCGGCAGCACAGCCTGCCACGGGAGGCAGGAGCAGGCGGCATGACCGGCGCTGCTTTGGGCGGCTGGAGCAAGAAGACTAGAGGTTGAAGAAGCACTACGGCCGTTGGATGGACATCGTACGGTCAGTCGAGCTAGAATCGTGCATATTGACTAAGTTGACAAAGCCCTTCGTCCCCGTCAACTTAGTAGGCCCACTATACTGGGTCCTAGTTAGCAGGGGGAGTATTCATTTTTTTGTGCGTAATAAGGAGGCACTTCCTTGCGTGCGACGATATAGCTGGTGGGTCAGAGCTGTCAGTGGCGGTAACATTTTTTCGCGAAATACAGAGGCCGTTTTGGTGGGTCCCAGATGTCAGGTGGAGGAAATCATTATTTTGCGCGTAATAAGGAGGCATTTCCTTGCGTGCGGCCGTGGACCTAGCTGTCAGCCTCTCCACGTACAGTCCACTTCAGATGCATGTCGGTCGTTGACCACGCTGACCACGCCACACCGAGAGCACCAGGGGGTGGATGACGGCGAGGCCTAGGAAGGGAACGACATGGAGGCAGGGAAGACTCGACCGTTGTTTTTGTTTCCCACGCGGAGGGGAGTACGACTGTACGAGGGTTTACTGGTTCGTCTGCCATCACCGGAGAATAACAGCAGGTGTGGGTGAGTAGAGGGATGGCTAGGCTAGCAATGGGAGTACGGTGGGGCGGTGAGGCCTGCGCGGCAACACAGCCGGCCGCGGGGATGAGGGAGCAGGTAGTCTCGCCGGCGCTTGTTTGAGCGGCTGGAGCAGGAAGAGCAGAGATTGAAGAAGCGCGACGGTTGTTGGATGGACATCCAACAGTATACAGGCCATCTGTGGAAAGCCTCAAATCTGTGGAAAACAGCATACAACCCATCTGCCATTATTTCAAATAATTTACAGCCCATTTGCTAATTCTTACGGGTTTTTTTGGAGCCCATATTCTTTATGTTAGCATTATAGCCCATATTGTGGCCACGGTTAAAAAATTATATGAAATTTTGCATATGTCGGTGCGGTCTGAACTGTTTTTAATCCCGAAATTTCGAGACACATTCAGACTGATTTTAAAAATAAATGTATATCAATATAAAATCCAATAAATTCTCCGCGCATAAAAATCAATGCAATTTAAAATCTCGAAATGAAAAAAAGATATTTGAAAATAATTGCCGGTTTGATGTGTTTTAAAAATGTACAGCCCATTTCTCATTACTGATAGGCCATTTTCTCGGCCAGCCGAATGAAGCTCTCCTCGTCTTGAAAGATTTGCAGCCCAACAGGCCTGATAAAGCGACTTACTTGACAAATCACAAAAAAACTAGGCTAGCCATTTTCAGAAAGAAAAAAAACTACTGGGCTCGTCTGTGGTAAACATAAAAGAAAAGGTTGTCTAGACAGGCCAGAGTGTCCCGCACAGCCCAGTTGACACCCTGCTTCCGTCTCAAAAAGAAATTAGATAAATGCCACTCCAATTATGGTGATTCATAAAAAATGCCATTGCAATTTCCAAACTTTGAAAAATGCCACTGCAATTTTTACAAACTTTGAAAAACGCCACTGCAGTTTGCAAACTTTGAAAAACGCCACTGCAGACTTCGAAAAATGCCACTAGAATTGGCATGAAATGGCATTTTTCAAAGTTTGGAAATTGCAGTGGCATTTCTCGGATACACAGATTTGGAGTGGCATTTATCAAATTAACCCAAAACAAAAATAACTGGGCGAGCTGCTGGGTCCCTAGTGTCAGCCGCTCGTTGTGGAATTCTCTCATTTATTGACTATGTTGACAATGGCATGGGACCCAGATGTCAGAAATCCACTAGGCAGAGCCATTTTTTCTATTGGCTTGAAATAAGTAGGCACTTGCTTGCATACGAGCTTGTCAGTTTCTTCAGAGGTAGGCATTTTTATTCAAAAAACTGCCACTTTGCATCTTGCGTCGCAAATAAAACTGCCAGGAGCGCATTTGTAGGCTAGCTAGTGATTGATCAGTAACTTGTAAACACTGAGCGGACAGAAATAAGTAACCGTTAATGCATCTCAATGATTCACAGATCATATACAAATATGTAGCTCCAAAAGCAAAGATCAGCCACTTCGGATCTTGCGTCGCAACTAAAACTAACTAGTACGATTCCCATACATAAGATCAACATGTTAATGCATCTCAATGACTCACAGATCATATACAAATATGTAGCTCCAAAAGCAATGATCTAGAAAAAACATTTGTTCTTCCTACTAACATGTATGCTTCTCTTGGCCAACATTCAGTACAAACTGAAATACAAATTTGTTTGTGAAGTCTACAATTCCTCTTGCAAACGCAAGTGGTTTCACCAACAGCTGGAACCATGAGAATGAACCAGACATGATGGAGGAACATCCACTGCAATATGATTTGGTCTTCTCTCGATCACACGGCAAGACTATTTTCAGAATACAAACTTTAACTTAGGCAAAATGATGCCCATTGTATAATCAGACCAAAGCAATGAAGCACCTAGTGTTGGCCAATAAATAGTACAGTACTACTTTTCTGCAGTCCATGAAGTGACTATCCAATCTTTCTGTGTCTATTTTCAAATGGCACTGCATGCAGTGACTATACTATTCTCTTGTGCAGTTCAACCAAAATTGCGGGCACTTTGTTGGTTTGCCAAATAGCAATGGGCAGACATCTCTGTCTGCACAAATATCAAGCAGCTAGTAAACATATACCACACCTTTTATTTTCGGTTTAAACATGTCTCTTCCGCTTAGCATCTGTCATCTTCTGCACTGGACAATCTGATACAGTTATGTTTTGCCCTGGACAATTTCATACTGAATTGATTTGCTGGTTCAGAGCAGAAATATAGCGCCTATTCTTCATCATACCAAGTATATCCATGTTCGCAGTGATGGAAGAGGTGAAACCGATACAACCGAAATTGAGCATCCAATCATTGAATCCTGTCCTGCACCTCCAATGTAGGTCCACCCTACCAATAAATTCACATGCAAACCACTAGTATTACTATCTAATGACAGTACAAAAAGAGTAGCAAGATATTAGCAAACCATGTACCTTCATAATGAACAGCTCATAGTGCCACCAATTGGATATAAAGGTTGGGAAAACAACATGCTCCTAATGTTGAACAAGTTGGACTTTTTGTGCAGTTCCACTAAAATCGAGCAACCCTGTTTGCATAGATATTGAAAGTGTGATTACTCTAAAAATGGCACTAGTTGGAGCATAGATTCACAAATATAAGCATTCCAATTTCTTAATGGGAAAAGGTAGCAAGACTGTTTCTAACCACCTGTTTAAAGGAATAAATAAAGCAACAGCGGCTGATGTGAGGAAGGCATACATAGTTTTTTCTGGAAAAGTGAGCCATTCCTGATCTTTCCTCTTCTTTTAAGCAAATTTTGTGCAGTTCTACTAAAATAAAATGCCATCACCGCCTTGACAATTCAGTGACACTGTACAAAAGGAAATGACTTAGCATTACATCATGATGTCAGGTATGTAATCGACAGGCATTAGAGACAAACATACAGACCTCCTCAAGAGAACGGCCGGAGGAGGAGGTGCCCACTCTTGACCTTTCCTCTTGTCTTCATAATTGTCTGTGCAGTTTAACCAAAATAAAATGACATCAGCGCCTTGGCATTTTGGTAACACTGTACAAAAAAATTAACTTATCTCATGAAAGTGAGGTATGTAATCTATAAGCATTAACAGTTCAAAAATCTGACGGGAGTAACAAGTTTCATCGTTGGTATACTCGCTGTGCAACAGCATTAGAGTGCCTTATAGCTGAAAAATCTTTAATACATCCACAATCAACACCTAACCCGGAAATAATCCAGTGACATTAAATGGCATTGCTTAAATTTATGGGTGGCATTAGACTGAGAGCGGCATTAGTTAAATGTGGCATCACTTTAGCAATAACATTGCTTGACTTGACTGCTGGCGTTATACTAACAACAAAAAAAGTGGCAATAAGAGCATGGGAGGCCCATTCGGACAGTGGGCGCACCAGTACGATGTACCTCCACGGACGCAGAGTGGTGAGGGAGGTATGGTTGCCCAGAGCAACAAATATCCAGGCAGCATATGTGGATTACGGTCCCATTTTTGTTCTCTTTAGCCACCTTTTTCCTATGCGAGGACAACAAACTGATCGACCTGGTCATTCTCTATTGCGTTGTCATGCCTTCCTACCCTTCTTCAACCAAGAGACACGAGACTCGTTCCTTAGCTACTGATTTTCCCCTTTTCAACCTAGATGCCGGTTCGATGCCTACTCTCTTGGACAGTACAATCTCCCTTCCTTTCCTTATTCAACCCAGACATGGATTAGTCTTCATGAAGTAGGGTTTCCTTTAATAGTGCAAATTATGGTTTTCGTCTGCGTGGCCAGCAGAGTAGAGGATATCAAATTGGGAAGATGGTGGAGTGGAAAAAGATCCACATGCATCGACGTAGCATATGGGGCAATAGAACAAGGTTATGGCTCGAAAAGAGGTAGCATACCTGAGGGTCGGTGGGAAGTGGCTTCGCTCGTGGTCGTCGTCCTCCGCACACACTACGGCAGCGAGCTTGGGGACGGAGGCCATCCCACGCGGGCGCTAGGTCTGAGAGGACCGCCTTGTCGTCAGTGCGTGACCTCGCACACCGACGACGAGTGCGTCAACGTTGCACGTCCTTATCTTCCCCGGCGGATCTGTGACCACCGGTGAGGAGGGAGAGAGGGGCCGTCTTTTTTAGATCTGGAGAGAGGGTGGTAGTGTGAGAAGAAAGTGGGCAGCCCTTAGCAAGAAAGCGCTGAAGCTCCAGCCTATATATCTTTTTTATACTACTAGTACTGGAGGTGGGGTAGTGGTAGAGTAGTTTATATTTTCTCTATGTACAATACCAGTTAGTCGTGCTTCAAAACTGATCGGCACGCCATTAAAAAAATAAAGGTCGATAACTAATGCGGCACCTCGGGCCAACGCGGCCAGATCGCATTTTGCACGAGAAATTACAGACCATGTTTCGTTGACATGTGGTCCCGTTCCAACATATCAGTGAGACGACGGCGAGTAGTAGGAGTATTTCTGAACAGACGTGTAGGCCCCGCCTCTTCGTGAACCGTGGCAAACTCGCAACCGTCCACCGACTCTTCGCCTTTCCCTCTCGATTTGGAACTGTTGTGCACGCTCTTCCTCTCCCTCCTCCATTTTCCTTCAGCCCTTCACCCTTTCTTCTGCCATTGTTCGATCGTCTTCTCCATGGAGGGAACAGGCCGGAAACGACCCCGTTATTCTTGCCCCGATCTGAAAGATGATGTGGTTGAGGAACTCATTGATCGGTGCGATGTCATCACCTCGGCTAGCATGGCAGGTTCATTCAAGCCCATTCTCGACTCAACTAATAACATCATTGCAAGGAACCCAAGGGTCAAGGAGCGGTTTGATCTCCCCTATCTTCTTCGCCATGACCCTGCTCGCTGGCGAGCGGACGATGGAGACCTCGTCTGTGCATGTTGATGCCGCTTGATAATGATACATGTGATGTCAAGATGCCATCGCTTGAGGGTAAGTCCTGGGCTGGCGCAAATGGAGATTGGGTTGTTACATTGGGTACAACTGCGAGTGGGAACTTGTGAATGTGTACACTCGTCACCGGGTTCCACTTCCAAAAATCTCAGCACACTTCCCAAAGATTGAGCACACCGGTAATGTACGCACGTTCAAATATGATCATGGTGACTGTCTTCTACGGAAGATAGCAATTTGTCGAGTTCCCAATCGCTCTTGGAATTACAAAAACTATGATGTTGTTGCTATCTTCGACAAGATTGTTGCCGTCCTTGATGGTTTCACTCGATGGATATTGCTCAAAAATCAGTTTCTGTGCACGAAGGAGTACTGTGATGCAATTCAATACGAGGGCCTTGTGTTTGCTGCCACCACTTGTGGCACTCTTTATGCATGGCATCCTCGTTGTTTCGGTACATTTGTCTTCCACCGTAATTATAATTGTTTCATCCACATGCATGCGGGTTAGCAAGTTTCCCTTTAGGCTGGTCATAGTGTGGAGTAACTTAGACTAGTAACATGCATATGTTACTAGTCTATGTTACTACCTCTATAGTGCATAGTATTATAGATTAGTATCATAGGTGGTCTCATTTATTGCCATGCATGACACATAGTAGCATCACATTTATTATGTTATGGTATCTACCTATGTTACTATAACCATCTCTCTCTTCTTTAATTACCTACCACATAAGCATTTTTGCGAGTCCCAAGTGCATGATACTACTTATGTTACTCCCACTATGACCAGCCTTACTAATTAACCTTCTTCTTGTGTTTCCAAGCTCCTGTGAACATCCCACCACCTATACTTGAAGATTTTTATAACCAAGGGGGAAATGACGATGGTGATGATCACGAGCATGAGGACGAGCAGCGCCAATATACTCTGTGGCGCCTGGCAACTAATTCCGATGGATCACCTCTTCTTGTGTGTATACAGCCCACTGATGATGTTACTGCTAAGGAAGCAGGTGTAGTCTCCCATGGTCGCACATTCCGGACCTATTCCAACACCCGTTGCATGGTATTCGAGATGGATACTAGTGTGCTAGCGCCAACTCCTTCTCCCTGGCACAGAATTGATAGTCTTGGAGAAAACTCGCTCTTCCTTGGACTAAACTATCCGATGATGGTGAAAGGCGATCCAACTGTTGTTGACACATTTACGAGAAGAAACTGTGTCTATACCTCAGACATTTGGGTGGTTCCCTACCCTGGTACTGATATAGTAGGCCGCTTCAACCTGGATGATCAGTCCTGCGTTGGTCTCCAGATCGACAACGGATGGCCCGTCCCAGAGAATCACTTGTGGTTCAAAGCAAGCGTTTCCAATGCCGCGGAATGGTTGAGTTGAAGTTCATTTCATGGCTTGTTATTTGTTGTGTGGTGAAAACTTTAGTATTTATAATGTATCCTCGTTGTCGATGTGGGTTGATGACCTGTTGTACTATGTAATAAAATGATATGCATGTAATAAATTTACTGTACTAAATTTATGAATGGCTTTCGAGTCACTTCTCTGAGTGAGTGGTGCGACGAGGCCAATCAACAATAGTAGTACACTATTTGTACTAGCTTCACATGCTTCGCGCGTCGGGCGGGTGTTTTTACTGTAGCCATATGTTAATGTGTTCGTTGTACGTAACCAGCACCTCGAATCCTCGATATACTAGTAGTATAGTATATAGTAGGAGTAAGTAGTAGGAGTAGTAGGGTGGCATGGGACAGAACAAGCATTCCCGTCCAGGAGTACGGCACACACCACCACCATGACATCCATCTGACACCATATTATTTCTTGAAGTCCGTGCGAGAGCAATCTCTTCAACCTCTAACTTCAGCCATCGCGCGGCGGGCGAGGTGGAGGTTTGCCGATAGTCGGTTTCCTTAACTACGGTCCCACTTGTAAGGCCAACTCCAACGCACGACCCCAAACGGACCTCCGTTTTGCACGAACTCCAATGATAATTTTGACTAGAAAAGCAAGACCAAAGAAAACAAGAACCACAAGAATACATTTGACTACTCCTGTAGTAAGTTGGATTAGTGCCTTCTCGATTCATTCATTGTTGATCTGCGGAGGCTCGATCTTGCATGCTTCTTTCTTCTTCGAGTGTAAAGAAGTAGACGTTGCTTCCTCGCATCTAGTCTCATGTCTAGCCTCTATTCTATACTAGCTAAAAGTGATAGAACATCTACTAAATTGCGCTCTATCAATATATGGATGTACTCTTCTTCCCAATGCAAAAACTTGCATCCATTCTACTCCCTCCGTTGCACAATACTACATGCCTTCTATTTGTCAAAATATATATGTATCTAGACATGTCTTAGTATATAGGTACATCCATTCTACTCCCTCCGTTGCACAATACATGCCTTCTATTTGTCAAAATATATATGTATGTAGACATGTCTTAGTATATAGGTACATCCATTTTTGGACAAATGGAAGTCAAGTATTTTGGAACGGAGGGAGTACACAATAAAAATTTTAAGTTAGCACAACTAGTCTAACCCGAGAGCAGAACCAAAGATTTGGTCGGGTTCTTCCTCCTTTTGCCGACACGTGGGACATCCAGCACCCAGGTCGTGTCATGAAAGAAAATAGAGTGGTAGTTGAAGCCACGAGATGTGCATCTTGGGTTAAACTGTAAATAGAATCTTACTACTCTTGAGTAACTCCAAAAGCGGCCACCGAAGATCTTTATTGGATTTTTTTTTCATCACCAGCATGTCGAGGTGAAAGATGTGCAGGTTCAGTGGGTCCTCTTGCATTTTCACTGACATGTGGGGCCGCATGTGAGCAAACAGACGATGGGCTACGCGCGTCCGCTGGCTGGCTGAGAAGAGAGATAGAGGAGGGCTGAGCACGGACTGCAGGAAATTTGTTCTACGTACCTCGATATAGGCTCGATATAGTGGGGTGGCATGGGCCATAACTAGCATTCACGTCTAGCAGTACGGCACACGCCACCCACATGAGTCCCATCTGACACCAATTTTCTTGGAGTCTGTGCTACAGCCAGCTCTTCTCCCTCCTATCCTCTTTTCTCAGCCACCGCGCGGTGGGTGGGGTGGGGGTTTGCCGATAGTCGATTTGCTCAATTGCGGTCCCACTTGTAAGTGAAAATGCAACACCGCACGCATTCCCGCTTGAGCGACGTGCCGGACCAACCGTGTGGGGGTGCGACGCGAACACGGCAGGCTTTTCCTTTTGAACTCGCAACTTGTAAAATTTGGTTCTGCTCCATGGCGCGACCGATAGATAGAAAATAACGATTTTGCCTAGAGTAATGAGAAGTTTGGTTCTGGCGCCATTCATGCATGAAGTACGTTCGAAAATTATGAAGTTGATGCGAAAGGTAAGATAATTACTGTAGTATCATATACTACTACATGGATTTGACGGAAGGATAAAAATACATATGGATACATCAACGTTCAACAACATCCTCACGCCCTAGTGCGCCGGGTCACCAACCGATTTGTGAGGAGCAGCGGCGTTGGCGGCGATCTCAACGTGCTTCTGAACAGTGCCGTCCAAGGTTGCCCTGCGCTCCAAGAAGGCCAGCGTCCTATCGTCCTCCTCTTGCTTGTACTAGTCCTTGTGGACAATTTGCGCGTAGACGTGGGTGATTATGTCGATGGTGTCTTGCTGCGCCAGGCGCTGCGTGGCGAGCGCGACCTCGAGGTGGACATTCTCCGGTGCGACGGCGGGCAGTCGCAGGGCCACCAGTGTGTCGAAGAGGTTGTTACCATAGTGGCCGTTGAGGGTGGCGGGCATCGCATAGCCTGGGCGCGTCGGCTAGAGGCTTACGTCAAAGTTGTTCGCAAGCTTCTTGACTACGGTGAACTTGTCGAGGAAACCGACGAGGACCTCGTCGAACAAGGAGACGAAGCTGTCATCCAAGCGGCCCCTCGCCCTGGCGGCCTCAAGCAATACTACCTGCCGGGCCGCAGGCCGGCGTCGTGGACCATCTGGCACAGCCGGCTGATGCTCGCGCTCATCGCCTCCATGGGTCTAGCGTAGCTTCTAGTCAACTGATCTTGCGATTCGAGTGATCACTCAGCCCTTGGTTAGCGTGCGTAGGTGCATAGGATATCGTACTACTCCTTGGCCCTCTACTGCACCTGCCTTTGGCTATATGATAGGTGGGCCAGCCACCCCCTAGGGCCACGTGTCATTCCCCTCCTGACCCGTCTATCACACGCACCCTGCTAGTGTATGTATAGTGGTTTTCTTTTTCTCTCCATGTCAACCATTTTATATTGTGTACGTGTCATTCAAGAGTGAAATGATGGTTGCTTCTTCCGACTAACTTACTGTGTGATTTGACTGCTCCTTAGTGGCCCCTACACGTACTCCCCCTACGTGTATGCAACAGTCACACGTACACATGAACGCAAAAACGCGCGTGACGCCCTAATGCATGCATGTCCGAGCACACGACGGAACACACGCGGTGACGCTCAAGTGCTCAACCTACACATGCATGCACACACATACTCAGTCAGGGTGAGCTAGTGACCGTATGAACACCGGAAAATATATATATTGAGCACAATGAGCGTATTATGAAGTCCACTGACCGTATTTTTACAAATATACAGTGACAGACAGTGTATTTATCTCGTTTGAAATTAAGCCATGTTAACCGGAGAGGAGGCGGCATGGACTAGCATTACTTTGATGTGTCCCGTCAACTTGCCGAACGAGGAGAAGGTTGCAGGACGGGAGAAGCTTGCGCGCGGTGGCTCGCAGGACAAGGAGAAACTTTTGACTAATGCAAGCTCTCCCTCGCTCAGGCGGTGGATGTGCAATAGTTAATTCGGTGTCAGATTGCCAGAAGCATACTACAGTATACTACTAGGAACCGGATGGAGGAGCGTCTGCACTCTTATTATAATTTTAAAATGTGATAAAGCAATCTTCAACACATTTGGTTCTCTTCGAGGGTTCTCGCATGTGATAATGGAAGTTGATTGCATGGAACACTCGCCACAATTCTCGCTTAATTTGGGCTCATATCCTGTTACAAATAGTAGCGCTCAGTAATATTTCCTCTTTTTTTGTTATTCAGCATGTAAACAGGTCAGCAAACCTTGCGGCGCATCTTCGTGCGAACCGTGCTTGCTGCACTTTGAATGTGGCCGAGAGCTGGCTTGATGAAACACCTCGCTTCCTACTTCTTTTTTTGGTTTCCTAGTGACCAGTGTCTTGGCTGATCGTCCTAAGAATGCTTATTTATGAATAAAGCTCTCTCATTTACCCGCAAACAAGATTAAGCCATATTAACCAGAAAGGAGGGAGTATGGACTAGCACTACTTTTTGGTGTGTCCCGTCAACTCGCAAAACGAGGAGAAGCTTGCAGCACAAGGTGAAGCTCGCTTACACCTTTTGACTAATGCAACCTACCCTCGGTGGACATGCATCAGTCCATTCGGTTTGAGATTGTCAGAGGCATACACTGTAGTACCCAACATGCGGAGTACCGTCATTGTTCGACTTCACGAAGGGGCAAAGAGCCAAGCGCAGTACTAGTACGCGTACTTGGTTTTGCACCTTCATACTACTCCACCCTCCGTCACAGTTTACAAGGCGCGCTTCATTATGATGCATTTCTCTCAATGCATTTCCACCACCAGAGAGACTTTAGACGTGTTTGGTTTAATGCTCAATTAATTAGGGTGTGGTAACCACAATCAAGTCCACAATTTTCTCTCCATGTACTGTACTACTACGGAGTGCATGCATGTGTCTACCCGGGGTGGAAGCACTGCATGCATGTGTGTACGCATTATTCCCTCTAGTAATAGATGCCGTGCTATAACTACCAATGCTATTTTTCAGGCCGATCGCTAGTCGCCTTGGTCCCACAGATTTTTTTTCTTTTTTCTGAAGCGCGCTGTATAAACTGTGACGGATGGAGTAGTATGAGCGGATTGAAAGAAGAGCGTATTGATGGTTGCTTCTTCAGGGCAACTTACAGTGGGAAAGGTGGGGCTTATGATTTGACTGCTCATTACTCACTATTAATGCGGCGCAACGACCGGGCTGAGTCTCCCATGCGGTTGTACACTACCCCCTCGTTTCTTAAATATACTCCAGAGTATTTGTCTTTCTAAAATATGTTAAAATCTCTGTTAAGACGAATAGAATATTTAGGAACGGAAGGAGTACACATACGAAGCAAAATGAGTGAATCTACACTCTAAAATATGCCCGTTTGAAATTTGTAAAAAGACAAATATTTAGGAACGAAGGAGTATAATTTCGTGCATGGCACATGGACCCGGATGATGAAGAGGCTTCTGGCAATGCTATCAAGCTTCCATCATTTGTTTACATAATTGATGTACTATACAAATAATTTTCCAGCGACACGAAATTGTACAATGGTGTGAGCTTTCATCTTTTGTTTCGCGTGTCTTGCCATCGATGCTCTTTCGGAAACAATAAAAAACTAACTTCCTTGCTAATACATGTCAATTATTAGCATATCAGAGCTAATAATTACATCACAACTGAAGACAAAGTTGTGAGAAGGTGTTAAATTAAAATTGATCCATGCTTTCATTGGCAGCAACATCCCCCCAGCTCTGTCTCAATCAACAAGGCATGTTGGGAAAAAAAGTAGTTGTCTGGAGCATGCGACATTCCGATCATTTTGTGTAGTTCCACTAAAATAGAGCTGAGCGTCCCTGTTCCAAATATATCAAGTGTGATTACGATAATAGAGGACTACTGATGAAACAATAAACACACAATAGAAGCCGGTCACCTTTGCGGTCTCTCTTAAGACTAACTAGTTGGAGAAGATTAGGCTTGGAGTTGGAGGAGGAGTATAGAGCAAAACCAATCTCCCTTTGTGCAGGCGCACTGAAATGTAGAGACGTTGCCCGTGTGACATTTTAGTACAACTGCACAAAACACTCTTAAGAAAAAAGTGATTTGTGCAGTTCACCAAAAGGTCGCAATAGCAACAAGATGAAATGGATAGCCCTGTTTGCAAAAAAGAGGTAGAAAGGAAACAATTACTGGCCAATAACAGTTGATGACACATGCGATGACAAAAAAAGAAGCATATTCCTTGTCCTAAGGGAAGAACAACACGGTTGTGTTTGTCTAAAACGGTGTGAGGACGAGAATGCAATATGGAAAGTACGCCGGACGAGCTACGTTTTGGGCAAAGAACTATGGAAGATCCACATGCAGCGACATGGGAAAACGGGCAGTGGAGCAAGGCCGGAGGGGATACCTGGAGGTCGTCGGGATGTAACTAGGTGAGCGGCGGCGGGCGGAATCTGTGAGCAGGTGGTGTAGGCCCTGCCGCGCCGGAGCTTGGTCAGAGAGAACGGCGTGTACCGCAGATTGGGACGTGCTGCCTCGGTGCCGTGAAACGGAGAAACGATGCACTTACTTCCTTTCCCCTGGCGGACGGGATGCGGCCGAATCAGTGACCAACGGTGAGAGAGAGAGAGGCCACCACACTCCCTTTCCCCCAGCGGACGGGATGCGGCCAGATTAGTGACCAACGGTGAGAGAGAGAGGCCACCGCACTCCCTTTCCCCCGGCGGACGGGATGCGGCCGGATCAGTGACCAACGGTGAGAGAGAGAGAGAGAGAGAGGCCACCGGAGCCTTGTGTGAGATACTCTAAAGAGCGGACTACCTTTTCCTCCATAAAAATCGTTTTATATTCTGTGTACGTGCCATTGAGCGCTAGAACTTTATTTAAAAATAACGCGGCAACGCGTCAAGTCAAACTTTGTTTCGTGCACGCGTGGTACACGACCTCCCTAGGTAAACAACCACTACAGGCGTTCAAATTAGCACGTGGGCTGCCATTTCGTAAAGAAATGAGCTCCACCGTGTACCCGCGCGGGTGTGGCTGGGCACGAAGCATGAGTACGTGCACGGTGCACCTATTCTCTTCTTGTATACGTACACCACCTACGTGGGGTTGTGTGAGAGAGATACAAACCTATAGAGATATAGTGTGTGGGTTCTTGAGAGTTTTGGGGGGGGTCAATCAAAAAATTTAGGGCTTATTCCATCTGTGCCCCCAATTCCTTAGTTGTGCTCAGTTTTCCCCACGCTTCAAACTTTTGCTCACTTTTCCCCATTCCCTTAGCTGAAACTCTCACAAATGTTGATAACAGACGTTTGCCATCTTGGCCGTTAACTGACTTGTGGGGCCACGTTGGACTCTGTTGACTGTGGCTGTGGCTTCGCTGTTTGGGCCGTGTTTGTGTTCATAGGACGGGCCCGTTAGTTTGTGGCTATGGATGGATGCAGCCTGCTATGCATGCCCGGCTTTGGCATCGATGTAGCCTGCTATGCATGCGAACACCGCCACGCACGCATCTAGTGACCTAGACCTAATCGCATGCATGCACACCGACATGCACGCATCGATCCGTGCTGCACGGTTGCCGGTGGATTCAGTCGCTCTGCAGCGTCGTCTCACGCGTCGCAGGCATACGTGCCGGTGGCAGAAGGGGCAGGCTTCACGCACGGTCGCGTCCATATGTCGAGGCATCGGTTCACGCCACAGGCTACACGCACGCTCGTGAATGGAAGGCAGGCAGCCGCCAACGCAGAGCACGCAGAAGGGGGAGGCAAGCAGCCGCCAACGCAGAGCACGCAAAGCACGGTCGCATCGATTCACGTTCACAAATTGATGATCGCATCGGTTCACGCACGCACTGAGTCACGATCTACGCCGGTTGCGCGTGTACCCACTGCGTCTCCCCCGGCTATTTAAACTGCCCTTCATTGCCTCTTCTTCTACAGATCCATCTGCGCCTCCAACTTCTCTTCTTCCCCCAAAAGCCAAAGCCGTTCCACTCAGCGAAGCGAGAAAGATGCAGTACAACGGGCCGACGTTCCAAGCGCCACCCACCATGCCAGAACGGCGGTACCCCGCCAACGTCGTCATTGAGGAATCTCTCCACGTGTGGGCGTTCTCCCGCTGGAGGGGAAGCACTGAGCTTGCACAGGGGTTCCTCCGTGCGGGCTTCCACCACCTCCCGGCGGGCTCGCCGCCCATGTTCAACCTCGTGGAGCAGCGTCCCCACGCCAACGCTCCAGTGGTAGGGCTCGTCGTCCACTTCACCAACAGGTTCGATGCCTACTACCTGCTCGGCAAGGTGTATTGGTGTGGGTGCGAGTTCATCGCATTCACGACCTATAACATCTTCACCGACTTCGAGAGCATCTTCCCCGCTCGCAACCGCATGCACAGCCTCCCGTACTACGTCGGCGACAACGGCCTTGAGGAGGAGGAGTACTGAAGCCGGCGGCGAAGAAGACGGTGAAGCCGGCGGTTAAGGTGAAGACGACGGTGAAGACATGGCGGTGTTGCCCTAGCTACCCTATCTATCTACTATGTAGTGTGAGTTTGGTGTGTGTGTTGCCCGAGCTAGCTACCCTATCTATGTAAGGTTAATTATTAGGGATTATCTATCGGTTTCTATGTAAGAACTTACGTTGCCCTAGCAACCCTATCTAAGTTAAGTTATGTGTGTTATATTAATTCTTTGTTATGTTTGTATTTTGTTTGTCCCAAGTTTAGACACGGCTAATTGGCGTGGGAAAAATTAACCAAACAAACTAAAAACGATGTGTTTATAGATGCCTTCTAAAAATAAGAACATATTGTACATTTGTACACGACTTTGGTTTGAGAACATATTGTACATTATTCAAAGAAGGGCTCCCTTCAAAGAATTCTTTGGTTTTCAGAAATATTGACGTATCAAATACTTTGAGATATTTGGCTTTAGTCAAAAGTGTAGTTTTAACTACACTATGTTTGAAGTATATAAAAAAGAGGGTTAGACCTCTTTTTCTAATCATGAAGTATTGGTTCGCTAGGCATAATAATACTGCGGTTTGCAAATACTTTGATTCTAAAAAAGGAAGGGACCCATAAAGGAAAGCCAAAAAAATTCCTCAATGAGATAGAAGAGATTGGGCAATGAAATTAATGAAAAAGGCAATTAGAAACAAAAAAGAACAAAGCAATCCTTCCTAAACAAAAAAAGAAACATCGCTTGTTTCTGGGCTTCCTCTTTGGGCCCGCGAACTAGGTTTTTTTTAGTAGAACTGACGAACTCGAGGACAAAAGTTTGGCAAGTGCGAGAGAGACTGGTAGTTGGGCCCGCTTATTTCTAGGCTTTCTCTTTGGGCCTGCGAACTAGTTTTTTTAGGTTATTAGCTAACAAAATAATCCCCTCAAAAAAAGCTGGTAGTTGTTTCCTGCCGAAACTGAAAGTGTCGAAACTTAACAGTAAACTGCATACATTCAGAGATCGACAGTTGCACTAAACAGAGTTGCATTTGAGATAAACAGACTTGGATTGCTAAACAGTGGCAACAACAGTAGACAAACATCTCTAACGAGAGATGGCCATCAAGTAAAAAATTCCTAGAGCAAGTATTCCTAAAGCTATCAGATTGGATTGCTTCTTCAACTCAATAAGCTCCTTGAAGTTCTTGTTCATCTTCTTCAATTCCATCTTCAGCTCGACATCTACCGAACGCGCTGCTGCTGCCGGAGCGGCACTTTCATGGGGCAGATTGGACTCGCGGATTGCATTCCCCCTCGAATCCAGCAAGCCCGACCCTTGAAGCCTCTGGATGTAATCATCCATCCACTCGAAATGGTGGCATTTCTTCACGATCTGAAAACAAAATCAGAGATTTTTTGAGAAATTAGAGATAAATGATGCGAGGAAAACTCAGATCTAACCTGCCCCTCCGGCTTGCTCTCGCATTTGACGAACTCGCGCCCAAAGTTCCCATTCTTCTCCTCCTTCGAAGTCAACCGCTTCAGTGGCGCAGTCCGTGGGCAGTTAGGGCATCGAGTCATCAGCACTGGACCATACACCGGCCACGTGGAACGGGGGGCTGACGAGGAGGTTGACATATCGCCCGAGAGGAAGAAACAGAGGAATTGCTCGAGAGGAAGAAGAACGAGAAGATGGGGAAAGAAACAGAGGAATTGCTCGATCTGCTCGATGCCTTTGTCTGTCAGATGGAGAAGAGGAGAAGGGGAAGCTATATTGACGATTTGCCACATTGTATTTTGCAGTTTGAATATTTGAACCAACTCTTAACACTGACATGTGGTGGTCATGTGCGAAAAATACAATTTCATATGTAAAGTGGGGCAGATCGTAAAAAACCTGAGAAGGACAGTGCAGTAGCCAATGAGGATGCATCACGCGGATCGCGCATGCCTGCCCCACATCTGACGGGTGGTGTTTGGCGCTTGGTAGGATTCGACAGCGCACGTTCGACGCTAGGGTTTGGAGCATTTCTGCGGGGTTATGAGCGAGTCAACGGGGTTATTAGGGTTTGACCAGATTTCAAATGGCCATAACTAAATTAGAAAAAATCGCAAAAATATAAAACAAACGTAGTTCGTCCGTTTATGAGACCTAGTTACCATAAAAAATATAAACTCGGTATAGGGGCATTTTTTTGAAAAATCATTTTTTGAAGTGATTTGTCAAAATCAAGTTCAAATGTTTTTAAAAAATTCAAAAAAAATCAAAATGTTGTAATTCTTGCGCACATAGCCGTCATATGTGACAAGGTTATGAGAAAAAAATATAAACTTGGTGTAGGTCATTTTCATGAAAAAGTCTTCACACAAATGAGCTATCACCTATGAACATTTTCAGAGTTCGTAGAATAGGGAGAGAGGGTTTAGGGTTTTAAAAAATCAAAAAAATTAAAAAAAAATCAGAAAAATCTCCATAGCTTCATTTTGGAGTGAGTAAGAAGGATCTGAACTTACTTTTTCATTTTCATATCTAAAACGTGTTATTTGATGATTTTGAAATAAAAGCATATTTTTTCAAAAAAATGTAGTAATATGAATATTAATCAATAAATATTGAGACTTCGTTTTCACCCTATATATATGGAACAAGTGTTAATAAAAAAAATATGCCTCATTTAGGCAAGGTAAAAAAAACTTGATTTCAAATAGGGTTGTTTACCCTAGCTTTCGAGCTCGTTTCTAGCACATTTCTCATTTGGACTGTTCACCTACGAATATTGGACTTCAAATGCTCGATCAAATACACCGCACAGAGCAATGAACCTCCAATGTTCAACTTCAACTTTGACTCGAATGCAAATTTTGGCCCAAATTCAAATATTGATTTAAATTCAAATTTTGATGGAAATTTGAATTCCGACTCAAATAAGAAACCAAAGTAGAAGCAACATTATTACAACTGATAAGTTTTCACAGTAGCTCAAATGTACCAAGTTTTAAGATCTTAATACAAATCTACCAAGTTTTAAGCGATCCACTCGCCCTCAAATTGACAACACAAACATTTCCCAACAACTTAATTCAAATTTTCGACTCGCTCCTTGTGTTTGCAGCTGGCTTCACCGTCTTGCTCCTGGTTTCCCTAGTTGAGATGCTCTTTTCTTTCAGACTCTTGTTCCTTTTGATCTTGGGCTTTACTTGGGGTTTTCCTCGTGGAGGTGCTGATGGAGTAGTTGCACTCGCCGAGCACTTGACGACCATTTGACGGTCATCTATGGGTTCAATAATCTTTAAAGGCACAATTGGAAAAATTACGCCCTCCTCTCCCTCTCTTATAGATTTAAAACCATCAAAGGCCATGGTTTCAAAATCTTCTGCTTCTTCATCTCTTGGCCTTTTCTCCCTAGAGCTGGTAAAGAAAATTATAAGCCATAGGCAAAAAAGAGAACAAATGCAAACAAAAGGGTAGCTGCATTCTACAAAGGGTGCAAACACATACCAAGATGCTTCATTTGCTGCTGCATTCTTCACTGCATCTTCAGTCTCCATTGCTGTTGCATTCTCCTTAGCATTGGCTGCTGTCCATCTTTCCTCCTCTCCAAATGATGCATCCACTGCATTGGTACAAAGCCTAGCAATATGCCCCAGAACTCCACATTTTTTGCAAGCACGCTTCTTTGGTAGACGACCCTCCTCACCTGCTCTAATCCTCTGGTTCCTTGGTCTTCCTGGTGGTCTAGTAATGACAGAAGCGTGGAGTTTGAACCCTGGATCTACTATGTTCCATTGATCTTTCCCCAATAGTGCAGGCACATTGTCAGCATAAGCAGCCATAAATTTGGCAACAGAGAAATACTCAGAGCAATATTGATCAACTTCACCATCTACACCCCCGATAACGTTCATCAGATGTAGGGCATGTATGCATGGCTTCCCACGGATCTTCCATTGCCTACAAGTACATTCTCTAGTACTTAGGTTCACAGGATACCTCCATACCCTATTTTTAGTGTCAGTATAGGTAACCTCTCCCTCATATGTACTAGATCGAATACATTTCATCTTCAGTCCTCTTGCCTTCATGTGCAATGCCTTAATCAGTGATGGGAGCATTTGATGACCAACATATTGTGTTTCTGCAATTCTTTTGCGAAGAGCCATCTTTATCATGATCATTTGCCTCATCTTGTCAAATGCTTGCCACAACAAGAGCCCTTTCACTGACTTGAACTTTGAATTGAAGCATTCTGCAAGGTTACTGGTCACATAATCTACTTTGCAGATTTCGTTGAATTTGCTTCTTGACCACACCTTGCCATGATGTGCATCCATGTACTCCTTCACAAGAGGATTTTGAGCATACAACACTCTCAAATGGTGTTCATGCTTCCTTTTGCTGCATGTGTATGATGCTGGCCATAAGTTCTCATCATAAACTTTACCTTTGAACTTCTTTTTGAAATTATGCGCTAGGTGTCGCATACATTCCCTATGCTCCACTCCAGGGAATACAATTTCCACTGCACTCTCTAAACCCTTGCAAGCATCTGTGTGTATAGCTAAACCTGGGGGTGTGCCTATAATGTTGTGCAACTGCTGCAGAAACCAGACCCAACTTTCCTCAGACTCTGCCTCCACCACACCAAATGCAACTGGGAATAGCCAGTTGTGTCCATCAACTACAGAAGCTGCAACTAGCTGTCCTCTCCATCTTCCAGTCAAATGTGTAGCATCTACAGCCAAATAGGGCCTGCAACCATCTAGAAACCCCTGCCAGCAAGCCTTGAAACAAACAAAAGCCCTTCTGAAGCACTCCTTCTGAAATGACTTCCCTTTAATTTTGAATGGAACTGTATGCTTGTCAATCTCTACAACACTCCCTGGACTTGCCATCTCCACTTCAGCTTTGAAAGTGTAAAGAAGCTGAAAACTGTCATCCCATTGACCATTAATTCTGTCAAGAGCCTTTTTCCTAGCATTGAAAATTCTCATGTAAGGAATTTCTATCTTGTACTTCTCAAAAAGCTTCCCATGGAGTGCTGTTGGACCAAGTCCAGGTTCTTCTCTCAGCCAATCCAATATAGCATCTGCCACCCACCTAGTTTTTGCTAGCTTGGTTTTGGCCTTCCCCCCTCCCCCTCCAGGTGGACAGGTGTGCTTGTGTGGGTTTTTCTTTATCTGAAACAAAATAAAAGGGTAAAGAACAGTTAAGAAACCTTACTCAACGATAAGAAACTAAATTACTAACTGAACTTGGATTACCTGAATATATTTGCTCTTTCTCATACAAGATGTATGCAACTTCCACCTACACCTAGGATATGGACAAAAAACTGTGAACCTTGCTGGCTCACTCCTTTTAATCTTATAGTTGTTTTCAGATATAATGCACCATGTTGTCACTGCATTCCGACAGTCCACCATTGATTAGAAAATGGTACCTACACTAAGCTTAGGTTTTTCCCTGTTCCACTCAATTGTTGGCATGTCATCACCATCGTATTCATCCTCGATTAAGCTGTCCATGTTCTCCACCTTCTCTTCATCGTCAGTGTCATCAAACCTAGCTTGGCTGATGGGATCCTCCATATATTCGTCATCCACTGCTTGCTGACTGGCTACATCGACCAGTTCAGGAAACATCATTTCATCTTCATCATCATTTGTAGGCACTGCCTCGTCAGGTTCTGCATCTTCTTCTACACCAACTGCAGAAGGTACACGAGAAGCAGCAGCTGAATCGGAACCAGAATTGGCAGCAGGCATGTTGTGGCTCCATGAACCACTTGCTTTACTTGGTGTCGACCTACAAGGAGTGCCGGGGTGCTGGCTATTAGCACAGACAGATGATGTCTGAACTCCCTTCCCCTTCGCCCGTTCTGCGCGTGGCTGAAGCACATCGATTTGGAGTTTACTGAATCGGCAGCCAGCAATCCCAGCAAAAAAGCAACGGCATATGATCGTCGCAAGTTAGTGGGAGAAATCTTTACTCATCACTGCTGAAGCAATTCAGTTCAGCAGCATCGGCATCACTCCAGGGATAGGTGTTTCGGAGCTCAGCTCGCAAATCTTTGAAAGATATGCTGGTTTCTACCACTTTGGGATAGAAAAATGATGAAATCAAATGTGGTTTAGTACCACGCAGCACACTAGTTTCCATTCTAATCGCCAGCCGGAAAGCCAGCGCGGGATCAATCCTATTTTGTTGGGGAAGGAAACAAAGGCTTCAGTTAGCCGGGTAAAATCGAGCAAAAATTCGAACGATTCAAGCAAACAGAAGTCAAATACGGCCTACAATACGACTTAGAACGTCAATTCGAGAGGAAACAATGCTTACCTAGGTTTAATCCATGAATTATCTGCCGCGGATTCGACCCCAATCCTCTCCACGGTCGACTGCATTCCGGGCGTCCTCACTCAACATTGCTATGTAATCCCAGATGGGGAGGTGGGCTATATCTGGCGGAGACGTGGCGTCACCGACGAACGGAATATGGCATAGGGTGGAGGAAACAACTGCGGTGGACGCGGCACGACGCCGGCGGAGGGGGCAGGGCGGCGCGGTGCAGTGCGGCCTGTCTAGATCCGTTTCAGATTCAGACAAGCTGCCCAATACGTGTCTCCTTGCGGTCCCACCCGTCAGCAAGCAACAGTCAGACGAAGACTCGGCCCCACTCGTCAGCAATTAATGGTCAATGGACGGTCAAGACGGCAAACGCCCGCTATGAGCATTTGTGAGAGTTTCAGCTAAAGAAGAGGGGAAAAGTGAGCAAACGTTTGGAGCGTGGGGAAAAGTGAGCACAACTAAGGAACCAGGGGCACTAATTTAAATATCCCAAAAATTTAACATATCCAATGTGTGTGAAATAGAGTCCTGGATATAACATATATATAGAGGGGGCGATCCACGAGAAGAGAGTGGAGGTATCATCGGCTTGAGGTGTCTATAGAATCGAAGAGAGGGATGATGTGTGTGTGTGTGCGCACGCGCGATCGATAAAGAGTGCCATCGAATTTGTGTGTGCCCACGTCAAAGATATAGAGTGACTGGCCTACTGGAATGTGAGATGGGACATGTGCAGTTTGTCTCTTGTGGCATGGATACCTACCTGCAGCGCTCGACTATCGGTGTGTGGTGGGGGAAGAGGGAGGCCCAATTAACTATAGAGGTACAATGGCTGGTATATGTGTGGAGGAGGAGAGAGGCCTACCTCATGTATTAAGGAGATCGATCTGCCTCATGCATTAAGGGAGATCGATCGGCATCCATGCATATGTGCAGGAGATGAATAAGGTTGGGAGAGAGACAGAGCTAGAGTGTTGGAGGGGGTGGTACTGGAGTTGCTTCTAAAATATGGTGGGATAGGCTTGCTAGACAAACGGAGGGCACGCCCGCAATATCAAGAGAGGAGATGGCTGCTTGTTGTCTGTGCATGTGCGTGTGAGAGACGGGTCAGGAGGCATGCATGAATGATGAGGGGGACGATGTGGCTGTGGTAAGCAGACGTAACTACATAGGAAGATCAATCGCCCTTTGTAAGAGAAAGGAGAGACATAACTTGTGAGGTACGTCGATCGATGGGGGGGTAGTTAAAGTCGATCTAGGTATATGTTGGGAGATCGATCGGTATACATGCATGTGTGTGTTAGAAGCAAATGAGGCACGAGGAAAAGGATAGAGAGAGAGGCATGCATGTAGGAGGTGGTACGAGAGGCATACTATATCGAGGGGGAGGAGTGTGTGAGTACGAGAACGATGAAAAGAGTGGTGGGAGTGAGGCATGGACGGTGACAAGAGAAGAGGTGAAGCTTGTGTTTGTGCTAGGCACACCTGGCTAGAGAGGCATATCGATCGATGTGTGTCGTAAAGAAGGAGCTGGGGGGCCTACACACACCGTGGGTGAATGACCTAAAGTGAAAAGACGAATTTGCGCGATGGAGCTAGAGAATGCTGAGGGAGGGTGAGAGGGATGCGGGCGTGTGCATGCACAAGAGAAAGTTAGTGATAGCTACAAAGATAAGAGGGTTGTGTGGGTGTAAAAGACGAATAGAGATCATATATACTTCATTATAAAAAGCGAATTCAGATATTTGAAGAATTTATCATAGTGTTTCAAACCGACACATGTGTGAATATATATAACGGTGATACACATGGTGTGGTTATGAACATGGTATACTACATTTAATATATTTTATCTCTACTCTTATAAAAAAACGGTGATACACTATGATGGTTGAAGTTGGCAACAATCATGATTGTAGATTCTTATTGAAATAGAGAAACGAATTCAAATTTAGTTCGAATTGCAGCGGTAGTATAGACATTTGGAATGCACTAAAATGTTGGTATGAGTAGGTTACATGCATTATACAGCAAGCGAAAAAAATTAATTGGACATAACATGGATTCATACTCCCTCCTTCCATCTACATAGGGCGTAATGAGATTTTTAAGACCGCTTTGACTATTGACAAGATTAATAGTCCATGACATGCACAATGTGAAAATTATATCATTGAAAGAACCTTTCACAGACGAATTTAACGGTGTGCTTTGTGTAAGTTGCATGTCATATATCATTGCTCTAATATTTGGTCAAAGTTAGCATTGAAAAACGCATTAGGACCTATATAGATGGAAGGAGGGAGTAGCTTTGAATATCATTTGTATAGTAAAACGGGGCAAGACTCTCTCTTTGTGTGGTGTGAATAGTTTTATTTTTTTCGTTTTCTTTTTGGTTGAGAGAAGTGCGAATTGATTTGCTATGTACAAGTACAATATTACGACACGTTAGGCTTGTCCCTAAAATTCAACCCGCGTCTTGTTATATCCCGAAAATTCAGATATCGTTCTCCCAAAACTAGCGCCTTCACAACCCGCGCCTTGCTATCCTGAAATTACAATGCGCGCGAAAACTCCCTCCAGCTGCCAAATCCCGACACGCGAAATCCCCCTTCTAACCCTGATCCGAAAGCACCGCTAGTTCAAATCGGTGGGGGGGGGGGTACTTTTGTAACACACCCTACATTTTGGACAAGCGTGTTCCTAAGTCATGCTTCACCCCCTCCAATCACCCCCTTTTCGCCATTCGAAATCCCACGCCGCCATAACCTCTCCGCTCCAGCCGCGAAACCCCACCCTCCTCCGTCCGCCACGTCACCGTTGCCCAGCCAGAGCCTCTTCCCCGACGACATCGTCGACCGCAACAGCTCGACGTCCCTCGTCCACCTCCCCGGATGAGGATCCGTCAATCATCTCGCCGTCCCGCTGGTTCAGCCGCCCCGTCCTCGACATCCAAGGAGCTGCTCCGACAATCGCCTCGTCTATTGCGGCTGCTCCATCCTCACAGCGCCGCCTTAACTTGCTCCACCGGAACCGCAGCATCCTCACCGACTCCTTGGACAAAGTCGAGGCCTACTCGGCGCCACCAAAGAGGTTATACACTCATCGCCTTGCACCTTCTCCTTAACTCGACCTCCCGGCGCTGACGGTGCTCCATCCCGCACCCTCATGGAGCGGTTACCTTGAAGTCGGCGCCGCGGGCGACATCTCCACGGCGGCTCTCCCCCAGTGCGAGGCCCCTTCTGCGGCAGCGTCCATACCAACCGGATCTGCTGCTGCTGCTCCGGCTCTCGCTCGATCGCTCGCTCGCCCAGCTGCTGCTGCTGCTCTCCCCCTCGCTCGTGCTGCTGCTCTGCACCAATTAAGCCACACTTCAGTCGACTGAATCGACTTTTGGGTTAGTCGATTTTCAGGGGTTGGGGGGGCTCGCCGGAGTTAAGGAAGAACCACCCGCAGCGGGGACGGTGGCTCGCCGGAGAGGTACCCCACTATCTATCTTAGGGTTCAGGGTGGTGGGCGGAGGGCCTAGAGGGCTGGCCGGGACGGCGGTGGCGAGTTGTTTCGGGGCGGCGAGGCGGCGCTAGGGACGGCGGTTCAGCCGGTGATGGTTGGCGGCTCAGGGGGGTGCAGGTTGAAGATGAACTGTAGGCCCTCCCTAAACTACATGTCAAGTGCCTCTATGCTACCATTGCGTTCAGTTTCGACAGTAGTATTCAGATTCCACAGTAAATTTCAGTTTCGACAGCTAAGTTCAGAGTCAACAGTTTTTACCTCATTTGTTGTAGTCAGGTGGTTTTTTGTGATGTTAATTTTACATCCATTTTACATCATCTATTGGAAATGCTATTAGAATCCCACTTGAGATTGACGATGTCTGTCTTGTGCTGCTTCAGCCTTGACGTCTTATGGCTCACCGGAGCTGCTCCAACGACAGAACGATCCATCATAACAGAGCAGTGCCCTGGATGCCGTCTACAGATTCCTCAGATCTTCCTCCACACCTCCGACAGCCACCTCTGCCTCAACTGCTTCAGCGACCAACCCAATGATGCTGAGGTCGACACGGCTACGGCAAAGAGGTTGTACACTTGTTGCATCACTCATTACCATACATTCACGTCGATCCATTAGGGCTATTTTGGTTCAACGGAAAAACATCGATCCACTGGTTGTTACCATCACTCTAAATTTATGCATGCTCTCCTTACATAATCTCACCATATTTTTTTCGTATGCATGTCAGATATTGTACACAGTCATGCTGAACATGTAGAGAAAAAGAGAAGAGTTTTTCACGGCAATACAATGTCATGCATACATCGCTCCATGGTGGATTCAATGGCAAACGCTCCCCACCCCTCTCCAGATTGTAATCCAGAGGAAGATATCTGTTCTGAGGCGGATTCGGACGCCGCTGACCACTCCTATTTACTCCCCAAGGTGTTTGCTCTACCTTGGCATGATGATGTTAGTCATATCATGCATATGTTGCCTTGCAGTGCCTACTTTTGACATCATATATGTCATCTGCTTAGTTTAGACATGTTATGTAATGCCACCTGTTTAGTTTCTATATCATATATGGGAATTATGCAGTCTCATGTCTTTTAGCCAGCCATAATATATGTGAAATGTGCAATGCCATTCTGTTTAAACATGCATCATATATTTGAATGATATCTTGCCCATCCTTTTCTTCATTACATTTCCATTTGTCGATAATGTTTGTACATTAAACTACTCTTCCTGTGAATCAGCCATTTGGGTGGGAGATAGAAAAATCTGGAGTGAAAACAAGGCCTTCAGAGCAGACAGTGCTACCTGTCGAAGAAGATCTCTTGTTGGGTCCCGATAGCTCCTCAGAGATGGATTCAGAGACAGATGACCAGTCCTATTCCCCCACTGAGGTGTATGCTCTAACTTGGCACGGTTATACTGCTCATATAATGCATACGGTGTCTTGCATTGCATAGTTTAGACATCATATACACAATATTCAACACCATGTTCTTAGTTCAGACATCATATCGAATGCCCTATGTTTAGCATATAAATCATTGAAAGTGCAACTATCCCTAGGTGGTTTTGGTAATTCATAACAACATATAGCTCATTGAGCTAATGCTATTCCAAGACTATTATTTCAGGAAAGCTCAATGAATGGCATGGCATGGATGATGAAAGTGGATCCCTCAAAATATTAAGGACAAAGGATTGGCTCAAGCTCAAAAGCTCAAGACTCTTCATTTTATATTTTAGTGATCCAAGATCACATTGAGTCTATAGGAAAAGCCAATACTATCAAGAAGGGATGAGGTGTTTCTTAATGAGCCTCTTGCTTCATGTGCTTTGTGATATGCTCCAAAACCCTCAACTACTTTCCCACATCCACAAATGACCTAAACCTAAAGCCAAAATCGGTCACACCGATTCTTTCTATCCGGCGCCACCGATTCCAAAAGTCATAGCCACTGCCACAAATCCTAAGCAAATCGGTCCTACCGATAGGGATCTCAGTCTCACCGAGATGGGGTTGTAATCTCTCTGTTTCCCTGCGTAACGTTTCGGTCTAACCGAAGTGAGCGATCGGTCCCACCGAGATTGCAATGTAAACTCTCTGTTTCCTTTTTGTAACATTTCGGTCTCACCGAAAAGAGCAAATTGGTCCCACCGAGTTTACCTGACCAACTCTCTGGAAAGCTTATTACCAAATCGGTCTCACCGAGTTTGTGTAATCGGTCCTACCGAGATTACGTTATGCCCTAACCCTAACTGAATCGGTCCTACCGAGTTGCATGTCGGTCCCACCGAAAATCACTAACGGTCACTAGGTTTACTAAATCGGTCCGACCGAGTTTAACGATTCGGTCCCACCGAGTTTGGTAAATTGTGTGTAACGGTTAGATTTTGTGTGGAGGCTATATATACCCCTCCACCTCCTCTTCATTCGTGGAGAGAGCCATCAGAACGAACCTACACTTCCAACTTACCATTTCTGAGAGAGAACCACCTACTCATGTGTTGAGGCCAAGATATTCCATTCCTACCATTTGAATCTTGATCTCTAGCCTTCCCCAAGTTGCTTTCCACTCAAACCCTCTTTCCACCAGATCCAAATCCTATGAGAGAGAGTTGAGTGTTGGGGAGACTATTATTTTAAGCACAAGAGCAAGGAGTTCATCATCAACGCACCATTTGTTACTTCTTGGAGAGTGGTGTCTCCTAGATTGGCTAGGTGTCACTTGGGAGCCTCCGACAAGATTGTGGAGTTGAACCAAGGAGTTTGTAAGGGCAAGGAGATCGCCTACTTCGTGAAGATCTACCGCTAGTGAGGCAAGTCCTTCGTGGGCGACGGCCATGGTGGGATAGACAAGGTTGCTTCTTCGTGCACCCTTCGTGGGTGGAGCCCTCCGTGGACTCGCGCAGCCGTTACCCTTCGTGGGTTGAAGTCTCCATCAACGTGGATGTACGATAGCACCACCTATCGGAACCACGCCAAAAACATTTGTGTCTCCAATTGCGTTTGAATCCTCCAAACCCTTCCCTTTACTTTCTTGCAAGTTGCGTGCTTTAATTTCCGCTGCCTATACACTCTTTGCATGCTTGCTTGAATTGTGTGATGATTGCTTGACTTGTCCTAAAATAGCTAAAATCTGCCAAACTCTAAAATTGGGAAAAGGTTAAGTTTTTATTGGTCAAGTAGTCTAATCACCCCCCCTCTAGACATACTTCAAGGTCCTACAAGTGGTACCAGAGCATTGGTCTCCATTTTCTATGATTTCCATAGCTTTTGGTGGTCATAGCCTTGGTTTCACAACCTAGGAGAGTATGGCGTCTAGCGAGGGAAATTATCACCGTAGAGGTCCTTACTTTGATGGTACTAATTTTGCTAGTTGGAAGCATAAGATGAAAATGCATATTCTTGGACATAACCCCGCTGTTTGGGCAATTATTTGTATTGGCTTGCAAGGTGAATTCTTCGATGGGAGAGAACCGAACCGTGAAGCTAATGCGGAAGAATTGAAGATGCTGCAATACAACGCTCAAGCATGTGACATCATCTTCAACGGATTGTGCCCCGAAGAATTCAACAAAATCAGCCGTCTTGAGAATGCAAAGGAAACTTGGGATACTTTGATTGATATGCATGAAGGTACCGAGTCCGTCAAGGAATCCAAGTTGGATGTGCTCCAAAGTCAGCTTGACAAGTTCAAAATGAAGGATGGTGAAGGTGTCACTAAAATGTACTCTAGGCTTGCTCTTATCACAAATGAGATTGCCGGCTTAGGGAGTGAAGAGATGACCGACAAACTCATCATCAAGAAAATCCTAAGAGCATTGGATGGAAAGTATGATACCGCGTGCACATTGATCCAAATGATGCCAAACTACAAAGATCTCAAGCCAACGGAAGTCATTGGAAGGATTGTTGCTCATGAGATGTCACTCAAGGATAAGGAGGAACTTCACAACAAGTCAAGTGGTGCTTACAAAGCCTCAAGTGAAGCCCCCACATCATCAAGTGAGAAACCAATCTTCAATGAAGAATTGAGCTTAATGGTGAAGAACTTCAACAAATTCTACAAAAGTAGAAGCAAAGAAAGAAGCTCCAACTCAAGGTCTTACAATAACAAGAGATCTTCTAGTCGAGAGCGCAATTGCTACAATTGTGGGAGACCCGGACACTACTCCAATGAGTGTACGGAACCCTAGAAAAGAAGAGAAGATTTTCCAAGAAGAAGGAGCAAAAGAGAAGAATCACCACCAAGAGAGAGGAGGAGTAGAGATGATCGTTATGAACGAAGACCCTCACGGAGAAGTAAGGATTCGGAAAGAAAGGACAAGTCATCAAGGAGCTACACAAAACGAAGACATCAAGCTCATGTTGGTGAATGGGTTTCCGGCTCCGACTCCGACAATCACTCCGAGAGAAGCTATCACTCTGACTCCAAATATACTCAAGATGAAGGTGTTGCCGGTCTAGCACTTGAGTCAACCAACTCCTACGACATATTTGACTCACCAAATGAAGGTGTTGGAAGATGCTTCATGGCCAAAGGTCCAAAGGTAACACATCCCGAGTACGTTGATTTTAATAGTGATGAAGATGACTTGCTTGTGGATGATGATTTACTTGTTGACAACTCTAGTGATGAATACTATGATGAAACATCAATTAATCATGCTAATCAAACGAATGACAATGATAAGGAGAAAATTGAGCTTCTAACTAAATACTAAACACTCTTAAGTTGGCTCATGAAACTATCTTCGAAGATCATCGAGAACTTTTAAGGGCTCATGAGAAGTTACGCTTTGAAAACCTCAATCTTGAGCAAGAGCATGAGTTCTTAAAGGCAATTAATGATGATATCCGCAAGAAAAGTTCTTCTTACATTGCCAAGCGTTTACTCTTATCTACTTACATGCCTCAAGTCAAGTCTAGTAACAAGTACAAGAAAGATACTTCCTCTAGTAGTAACAATAATAATGTCAAATCCAATGTTGTTGCTTCTAGTAGTTCTCTTGATTCCACTAATGATTCTCTTAGCCAAGTTACACTTGAGCAAGAAAATAGTTTATTGAAGGGAATTATAGAGAAAGGTGTTTACAAGAGCCTTGCCGGGAGTAAGCAATTTGAGGAAATTGTACGCAAGCAAGGAAGGCACCGGAAGAATCAAGGTGTTGGTTTTGAACGAAAGTTCAACGCCAATGGATTTGAGTGGGAAGAAGATCAATACCCGAAGACAAAGTTTGTTCCTCAACAAGAGAAGTATGATCCTACTTCCTTCAAGGGGACACAAGCTCAAGATGATCTTCCACCACAAGACCACAAGAAAAAAGGCAAGGACAAGCTTCAAGAAGAGATTGATGCATTTGAAGAAGCACCTAAAGCCTCGTTCAAGTGGGTCCCCAAGACTACGTCAAGTTATACTTCATCAAGTACAACTACAAC
Organism: Triticum dicoccoides; assembly: GCF_002162155.2. NCBI lineage: Eukaryota > Viridiplantae > Streptophyta > Magnoliopsida > Poales > Poaceae > Triticum > Triticum dicoccoides. The sequence goes on from NC_041389.1 coordinate 278,153,114, forward strand.
TCCTAGGATTCCCATCAAGATGATGTGGATCCCGAAGAAGAAGAACTAGAGAGTTCTTGAGGGTGACTCCGCCAACATTCTTCACTCATATCATTTTGGCAAGAACAAGTGCAATCAACTCTCACATCTTGCACTAGTTCAAGGAGTCACAAACCCTCATGTTGGTAAGGCAAGGGACAAGGTAACCTAATGTTTTCATGGACATCATCTTGTGTGTGCATCACTCTATGTCTATGGATATTCTTGTTTGTTCCTTGTGGGACTAACCCATGTAGGCAAGTTGAAAGTGAAACTCACTCCAAAGGATTGCTCCAAATGATCTACATCAACATTGAGCATCTACATCTTCAACACCTACATGAAGTCATCATCGACAAAACCCAAGGTTAGTTCATCCCTCTAAGGGGGGATCTCACATCTAGGGGGAGCTTAACTCTAAGAATTGAGTCAAAGCAACTCTAATGGTGTGAACACATTAATGCATTATGAAAAAGTGGTAACCCCACTTGAGCTTAAACGATGAGTATGACCTATGATCAAATGTTCTCATTTGACTCCTAAGTCAATATACTCATATATAGATGACCTAGTCATCGCCAATTGCTTGATAGATGCTAAAATTGGTTGTGCATGCTTTGCCACATATTTCAATTGCCATATTATTGTGTGAGCATGTTGGTGCATATTTTACTCATTCAAGGACATCCACTTGTTGTTTTGTTTGTTTGAATTCTTTTCTTTGTGCCAAGTGGATGGACAAGAATGCCTAAGAACCTTCTTTAGCTATCTATGCTTTTCTCGTATCAAACTCTATTCATGCTACATCACAAAATTTGATCAAGTCATATTCGAACCACTCTATGTGTGGAGCACTCGGAGTCCCCGATTTGTCATAGACTTAAACTCCCAAAACCTCTTAGTGATTCTCGGTCTGACCGATCCTTTCATTTTGGTCCTACCGAGATCATCAAGTTGATCTGAGTTTTCAATCTCGTGCAACCGATTTGAACTTTTTGGTCTCACGGATTTGCTGTAACTGAACACAGTTATGCATCTCGGTGCCACCGAGTTGTTCCACTCGGTCACACCGACAGGGTCGAGCTATATATATAGCCACGGGCAAAATTTTGGAAATTTCTCCGAAACCCTTCGCCCGCGCAACAGCTCGCTCTGCCAACGTGGTCTCTGGATCGTCTCCTCGTCTCTAGTAGCCTCCTGTTGCTGGTCTCTGCCGCCGTCAACGGATTTCGTCCCCGCCATTGCCGCCATAGCAAGTCCACCGCCAATTTAGGGTATGGACTTAATCTTTGTGCTATCCACGTCTGATTCCTGGCACATTGTTTTCATATTGATTCTTGCCACGATTGAAACTCTTCTATCCAGCCAAAGTAGTTCATAGATTAGACGTGATTCAAATTTTTAGGGTTAGGTTTCCGCCGAAACCATCTCGGGCCCACTGAGTTGAAAAACTTGGTCTCACCGATTTGGCTTATGCCATTGCACTAGTGACTCTCGGTCCGACCGAGAATTACTAATTGGTGCAACCGATTTGAGGATTCTGTGAAACCCTAGCAGTCTCGGTACCACCGAACTGAAACTCGGTCCAACCGAGATCATCAGTTTAGGTTCCAAAACTGCTTCGGTATCACCGAGTTTGAAAATCGATGGATCCGAAATGCTTTCGGTGGAAAACTAAGACTGAACTTTTGAGTCATTCTTTTGCAAAAACCTCTGCATTTTGTGATGCTCGTCTTTTCTATCTCATCTATAACTCTTCACAGGGTCAGCAGTCAGCTTTTGCAGTATATCTGATCAAAGTGACAGCCAGAACAGGTCAGAAGAGCAGATGGACTTGAGTGAGGGCACTAGTCCCTCAACTTCAGATGAAGGGAGCAGAAGTACTCCTAGCAATTTGCCTAAGGCTGCAACTAGGCAAAGGAGGAAAAGAACTTCAGATTCAGAGGATGAAGATTACAAAGCTGAGGAAGATGAGGCTACTTCCAATAAAGTGGTGCTCAAGAAGGAATATGGCTCAGCAAAGGATATAAAGCCAGGCATGAAGATTAAAAGGTCTACAAGAAGGCAACCTATGCCCAAGGCCAGAGCATCAACTCAACTGCCTGAAAATCCTGATCCCAAAGAGCCACCTGATGAAAGCAAGAAGAGGAAGGAAAGGGTCAAGAAGACCATGGCCAAAGTTGTTGGTCAACCTTCCATGATGGAAGAGGAAGACCTTTCTGCACCAGCACCAAAGGCACCAAAGCTTATGGGTGATGCTATTAAATCTGGGGGTGCAACATCTAATCCCAAGGAAGCACCCAAAGCTGCCCCCAAGGCCAAGTCTGCACCAAAGAGGAATACCAGGAGTATTCCAGCTGCTGAGAAGAACAAGGCCCTAGTGCCTGAGGTTGCTGAGGAGGAAGATGAAGAAGGATAGGTTCTAAGGAAGCTCAAGCCAAAGATACCAGATCACAATGATGCCCATCCTGTGGCTGAGGACATGAACATCAGAAAAGACTCAGGATTGAGGATATGGAGGATGGCAGATCCATATGCCACAAGGAGAAGAACTGCTGTTGATTACAGGTTCCATACAAAGGAACAGCAGGACTTCTATGAGACAATCTTATTGGACAAGAAGCCCATAGTTTGTGACATGAGGTGGGTTGACTGGAAATTCATCAAGGAAAATGAAGAGCACTATCCTGGAGTGCAAGACAGCTTTGTTGCTTGTCGAGTTGCAGATTTTGTTGGGCAAAAGCTCACAAATTGGAATAATGAACTTATCATGCAATTCTACTCCACATCACATTTTTACCCAGATGGAAGAATTGTTTGGATGTCTAAAGGTACAAGGTACCAATCCACTATAGAAGAATGGGCAAAACTGATAAATGTCCCAAAGGAAAATGATGATGATCTGGATGTATATGCCAAGAAGAAAATGGGACACAATACCATGGCACACATGTACAAGGAGATCCCAGACAAAGCCCTAGAGACTTTCACTTTTGGATCAGTCCATTTTCTGTTGTCAGGGCTGCCTACTATCAATTGGATTCTGAGGCACACTCTGTTGCCCAAGTCAGGTGACCACAACATGATCAGAAGGCATGCCATCAATATGTTGCATTTATTTGATGTGCCACAAAAATTCAAAGTCATGAGCCTTATAGTTGAAACCATAAAGAGGACTGCATCAGATCATAAGAGGAGCTGTGGATATGCCCCTCAGATTCAAGAATTGATCAACTCAAAGATGGGGATTGACAAATATCAGTTGGATAAGGAACACTTTCCACTTTATGCAGACTTTGAGGACAATGAGGTTGTCATGAATGAAGATGATCCACAATCAGTTCAAGCTCAAGAGAAGAAGGAGAAGGCAAGGAAGGAGAAGGCTGACAAGATGCAAACTCAAGAGGAGGCATCTGAGTATTTCTTGAAAACCAAACAGGAGCAGCTTGGTTACTTGATAGCATCATCTCTGAGGATTGAGTAGGGGTTGGCCACCCTAACTCAAAACCAGGAGAGCCTGGAAAGAATCATGGAACAAAAATGCTATGATCTAGATGTCAAGGTAACTGAGATTCAGTCAGTTGTGGAGCAGCTGCAGGATGACATGCAGGAGAGGAAGGGAAAGACTACCACCAATGTGTTTGCCAGAGTACCCAGAGCCCAGAGGTCAGTTGCAGTGCTAGTGACAGACACTAGAGCAACAACTTCAGCACCAGCCACGGCCCCTACAGTTCCAGTGCAACAATCTCCAACACCAACTCCTCCAGCTCCATCCACTTCAACTGAAGCCTTCATCCTTGGAGTTATCAGGACACCACCACCAAAAGATCAAGCCTGAGAGTCGATCTAGCACTATGCATTTTCTATGAACTTTTTGGTAACTTGTTGCCAAAGGGGGAGAAAAATGTATAGATCATAGGCTTCGAGAGAGAGTGTTGCTTTTGTTCTCTCTTGCTTTATTTGGTGGTTGTTCAATCTTTGTTTGCTTTTGGTTGAGATACTATGCTTGTGAGACATTGATGATCATGTGTTTGATCATAAGCTACACTTATGCATGCTTGATATTATCCTATCTATCTTATGTGATCACTCACTATGCTTGGTGATGAGTGCATGTATTCATTGTTTATTATTTTGAGCGCTCCACCAAGATGTATGTGACATGGAAGAGTAACCCATGAGCCTAATTGATTATGCATTTGCAGTCCAAAGCAAATCTAAAACTATGCACAAATTTAGGGGGAGCTCTTGCTTATCACATACTTCTCAAACCGACGATGTTATTTAAATTTTATTATCATTTATCGAAGCTTTGATCTATATGTTGTCATCAATTACCAAAAAGGGGGGAGATTGAAAGTGCAACTATCCCTAGGTGGTTTTGGTAATTCATAACAACATATAGCTCATTGAGCTAATGCTATTCCAAGACTATTATTTCAGGAAAGCTCAATGAATGGCATGGCATGGATGATGAAAGTGGATCCCTCAAAATACTAAGGACAAAGGATTGGCTCAAGCTCAAAAGCTCAAGACTCTTCATTTTATATTTTAGTGATCCAAGATCACATTGAGTCTATAGGAAAAGTCAATACTATCAAGAAGGGATGAGGTGTTGCTTAATGAGCCTCTTGCTTCATGTGCTTAGTGATATGCTCCAAAACCCTCAACTACTTTCCCACATCCACAAATGACCTAAACCTAAAGCCAAAATCGGACACACCGATTCTTTCTATCCGGCGCTACCGATTCCAAAAGTCATAGCCACTGCCACAAACCCTAAGCAAATCAGTCCTACCGATAGGGATCTCGGTCTCACCGAGATGGGGTTGTAATCTCTCTGTTTCCCTTCGTAACGTTTCGGTCTAACCGAAGTGAGCGATCGGTCCCACCGAGATTGCAATGTAAACTCTCTGTTTCCTTTTTGTAACATTTCGGTCTCACCGAAAAGAGCAAATCGGTCCCACTGAGTTTACCTGACCAACTCTCTGGAAAGCTTATTACCAAATCAGTCTCACCGAGTTTGTGTAATCGGCCCTACCGTGATTACGTTATGCCCTAACCCTAACTGAATCGGTCCTACCGAGTTGCATGTCGGTCCCACCAAAAATCACTAACGGTCACTAGGTTTACTAAATCGGTCCGACCGAGTTTAACGATTCGGTCCCACCGAGTTTGGTAAATTGTGTGTAACGGTTAGATTTTGTGTGGACGCTATATATACCCCTCCACCTCCTCTTCATTCATGGAGAGAGCCATCAGAATGAACCTACACTTCCAACTTACCATTTCTGAGAGAGAACCACCTACTCATGTGTTGAGGCCAAGATATTCCATTCCTACGATATGAATCTTGATCTCTAGCCTCCCCCAAGTTGCTTTCCACTCAAACCCTCTTTCCACCAGATCCAAATCCTATGAGAGAGAGAGTTGAGTGTTGGGGAGACTATCATTTGAAGCACAAGAGCAAGGAGTTCATCATCAACGCACCATTTCTTACTTCTTGGAGAGTGGTGTCTCCAAGATTGGCTAGGTGTCACTTGGGAGCCTCCGACAAGATTGTGGAGTTGAACCAAGGAGTTTGTAAGGGCAAGGAGATCGCCTACTTTGTGAAGATCTACCGCTAGTGAGGCAAGTCCTTCATGGGCGACGGCCATGGTGGGATAGACAAGGTTGCTTCTTCGTGGACCCTTCATGGGTGGAGCCCTCTGTGGACTCTCGCAGCCGTTACCCTTCGTGGGTTCAAGTCTCCATCAACGTGGATGTACGATAGCACCACCTATTGGAACCTCGTCAAAAACATCTGTGTCTCCAATTGCGTTTGAATCCTCCAAACCCTTCCCTTTACTTTCTTGCAAGTTGCATGCTTTAATTTCCGTTGCCTATACACTCTTTGCATGCTTGCTTGAATTGTGTGATGATTGCTTGACTTGTCCTAAAATAGCTAAAATCTGCCAAACTCTAAAATTGGGAAAATGTTAAGTTTTTATTGGTCAAGTAGTCTAATCACCCCCCCTCAAGACATACTTCAAGGTCCTACAATCATATATGTGAATTAAATGATGCGATCATGATTACTTAGATAACATGTAGGTGAATTATGTTAGGCGATCCTATTTAGTTATTCATCATATCTTTGAATTATGTTATGCTATGCTACCCAGTTTAGATAGACATCATATATGTGAAATTATGTCATGCTATCCGTTTTAGTTAAACAATATACATGTCAACTATTTCATGCCCTCTTTTTTCCACACTATCTATTGCATCTGTCTCTCATACAATGTTTGTACATTCAACTATGTTTCCTGTTTATCAGCCATTTGAATTGGAGCGGGTGATGCCAGTATCTAGCGGACTAAAAACACGGTCTTCAAATAAAACAGTGCTACCTCTTGGTGGAGATAGCACCCCGGTTGTACATGCACAAGAACCAGCCCTACCACACATAACCCAAACTCTCGCAGATTGTACCCCTACTACGATGGACAGAGAACCAGCTTCACCCAATCAAACCCCAACCCCAGCCGATAGTAACTCAGTTCCTGTTGACACGGCACCATCTCCACCACAGAGCTCCCAAACAAGAGCAGTTAGTAAGGCAGCTCCAGTGCCCAAAGGGCCAGTACTATCACGGCGAACCCCAACTCCACCAATTAGTATGCCTATTCCTGTGGAGGAATCACAACCAGCTAGCCGTAGTTTAGCATCTATCGCATTTGATGTTGTTAAATCATATGTGCATATCTTCCCATCTTGGAAATATTATACTGAAGATGAAGGAAAATGCCAGTTGCAGGTGTTTGTCCAGGAGTTATGTGTAAGTAATGTTATTCATGGCAATTACTTTGCTTTGTCCCATACATCCTACCTCCATGATGGTTATAATACAGCAAATTTTCCCATTTTTCTCTATAGAGAAGGACCGATTTGGAAACTCAGGATGAGGTAACCTGTGCTAATACCTCTGCTATCTTCAAGAATGCTTGGTGGCAGTATCGGAATTACCTGAAGAAAACGTACTTCACCGGCAAAGAAACTCATCAAATTCCCTTACGTTCTCCTGAGACACATTTACTGGATGATGACTGGGAACGCCTTGTTCTGTACTGGTCCCGAACCAAGAATGTGGTAACGTCTATGATCTCATTTTCTATTTTTAAGTATTATATTCTTGCGTCTTACTGTACTCTGTTCATGTAGAACAAGTGCCTAAACCTGAAGAACAACTGTTCTAATTTAAGATTCCATTGCTTCCATAGGACATAGATATATGTTTGTTTGATGCTTTTATTATGTACTAGTACTTGGCAATAGAAGACTTGGTAGTTTAATCCTGTCCACCTTACTAATGAACTGGTTCACCGAAATGAGTTTCATATACTAGTACATGCTAAACTTGTTATGTGTCTGCTTGCTTCTTCTTTTAGAATGCTGACAGAATATTGGGGAAGAGTGCCTTATTAAGCAATGGTAAAGGAAGTAATGCAGATAAGGTTCAGGATAGTGACACATCCTGTCTTGGTTTAGTGTTGGAGTTACTGGCCACTACCGCTTGCACAAGCTATTCAAACTCACTGTCTGAATCAGTTCGGTTTGTTGAGTCTCAACTACAAGCTGAAAGACATCGATCAGCTGTGCTGCGACAAGAAGCGGAAGGACTGCGGAAGTCCCTGGAGCATTCAGATGCATATTTTCTGGTGCAACAGCAAGCGTTGGAGGATTTTAGCGCCAAATAGGACAAAGCTAATCAGCTTGCTAAGCTTATTGCTAGCATGGTGGATACCCAGGATAACATTTCTTGAGCTCTTCTGAAGTTGTTTCAGTTATGCTCTTGTTTTGCTGTCGCGTTTATTTGCACTGGTGGCCAATTTTGACGGCCAGTGTATATGATATGCTGCTTTGTTCCCTATATTTGCACTACTGGCGAACTTTGATGGCCAGTGGATGTAATATGTGTAATAGCCGTGATAGCCTAGTGTTAGTTGCTTGCTTATTTATTTCCTTGTTGTCTTGTTTATTTGTTTGCTTCTAATCATTGTAGTTATTTTTCCGCGGTTAACTAGTGGCTGCAATAACCTATATTTTAAAACTAGGCCACAATAACCATGGGCTAATATTTACTGTAGTGACACTGGGCCTCCTACGGGCCGTAGAAACAGTGGGCCTTCTACGGGCCGTAGAAACAGTAGGCCTTCTACGGGCGGTAGAAACAATGGGCCTTCTACGGGTCGTATCATCAATGGGCCTTATACGGGCCGTATGATCAAATGGCCAAACATGGGCCAATAACAGGCCGCATTATGGCCGTAAACCGGCTAGAGTTGGAATCGTCCGTTCATGGGCCGACCGTAACGGGCCATCGTTAATAGGCCATATTTGATGACGCTTTGAAAATGGCCCAACGTATTAACGGACCACAAACGGGCCGACTGTAACCACGGGTTGAATTTGGCCCACAAGTAGAAAATGACAGTAACGGGCCGTAAGTAAATGAATTCTGGAAATGAGCCCAAGAATAAATGGGGTCTGAGAACACCGAAAGATAACATGGGCTGGAAACGGCCCAACGGAATAACAGGCCGTTAATGGGTATAAAGTGATACCCTGTTCATTACGGGATAGTTTAACCACGGGCTGTTAATGGGTGTAAAGTGATACACTATTCATTACGGGCCAGTTTCACCACGGGTCGTTAATAGGCCAAGAGTTACATAGGGCCTCGTATGGGCCGAAAGACGTCATGGACCATACATGGGCCAGAAGTGAAAACGGGCTGGAATCATATTGAATGGCCCAGATGACGCTACTGGGCCTAATTCGGATAAGGCATAACGGGCCTTGGGTTAGCGGGCTGTAAGTGGGCTATATGCGAACAGGCCGTTAACAGGCTTTCCATGGGCCAGCCCGCCAGCTTTTGACGAAGTAAAACGGGCCGGCCTTTTCACAGGAATGGGCCTCTGTTGGGCCGTGCCACATGTCGACGTATCATAGGCGCCTATCTGACCCACTGACGAGCTGACACGTGTTTCGTCCGGCCAATAAGAATTTTACACGTGGAAATTTCCCATTGGTCGGGGCTGTTAACGGGTTATCGGATCCAAAACCCGGCCCGGTAGCTTAACGACATTCCGTTACGGTGGATGCCACGTGTCGGTCACCCTTGACGAAAGCACTTCTGTGACGCGCGATTTATCGTCATGGAAGTGGACACTTCCGTGATGATAATTTTGCTAATGTCATGGAACACTTCTACGACAGCACAAGTATGACTATCTTGATTCTATCATAAATTTGTCATGGATGTACATGCATGACAAAAAAAGCGACCTACTGTGACAAACACGTATCATCACGGAAGTGTATTTTTTTGTAGTGGGAATCTCTACTTAGTGCGGAATTTTTGGCTAGCAAAGATATTGGGCAAGCACCACATGTTAAAGGATCTATGACAATATAACTTCTATGTGAATATGAACAAACATAAATCATTACGTTGTCTTCCTTGTCCAACATCAACAATTTTGGCATATAATATTTTGATGGGGGCTCACAATCATAAAAGATGTCCAAGATAGTGTATTTGCATGTGAATCTTCTCTTCCCTTATTAATTATTTCATGAACTGCATCATTGACCAATGCTATGTTTGTCTACTTTCAACGAATTTACCAATTGTACTTCTCTTTATGTGATGTCATTACTTACCATAAGATTAGCATATGATCTTTTTCATTATTACCTTTTATTTTGATTGAAACATAAAAGTAAAGAAAGCAAAACTCGAACTAAACTTTATTATATATCTCGCACACAATTACGTAGATAGATAGATCACTAAGCAAACACTCGAAAATAGATTGAACTAAACTTTTATTCAACTAATTCAAAAGATAACTAAAGATCGAACTAATATAGATAAAGGCAAAGAAGGTGGTGGTGATATGATACTGAGGCACCTCCCGCAAGCTTGGCACAAGCCAAGGGGAGTGCCCATACCGTGTACTCAAGTCTCCTTTGGTGGCGAAGAAGGTGATGGTGGTGGTGATGAGGTAGTAGTGAGACACTACAAAAAAAGACACATCCGTGACATTTTGGCCCAAGTGAATTTTTTTCCTTTCATGCTTATGACACTTCTATGATGATAATTGTGACAAAACCCGGTATCATCGTAGATGTGGTGGGCTCCTACTTCTATGATAAAAAATCATGACAGAACATGGGCTTTTCATCATGGGCGGGCCGGAGACGCACATGCATGACATTCTTTGGGCCGTCCATGACAGAGAAAATTGTGGTAGAAGCGAGGGCGAGGAAAATATCAGGGAGTTCCCGGTTACGGTGGGTAGTTGAGGCCGAGCGATAAATTGTGGTTTGCGCGTTTCTCTCGTACGCGCGCATGGTGCGAGCCATGTTGCTATAACTGAACCCGAGCGATCTCCTGCTGCTACGTACTGAAGCCGATCGATTGATCCCTTCGCTCCTAACTAAACCCGACCGAGACTCCTTCGCTACTAACTGAACCCGATCGATCGTTGTTGCATGCTTACTGAAGCATATCGAACCCCCGTGCGAGACATAGCTAGCCGGTTGGGTTGCCTCTGGATGAACAGTGACCGTTGCTACCGCACGCGTGATACGTAGAACGAGTTGAGACATGGTGTGAGTCAAGCCAGTTGGGTTGGCTCTCGATGAACAGTTCCCGGTGGGGTGGGATGAACAAGACCCCGGCCCTTTGTAGGCGGTTGCCGCTGGATGAACAGGACCCTGTGGTATATACTACGTGGTTGCCGCTGGATGAACAGGACCCTGTGGTATATACTACGTGGTTGCCGCTGGATGAATAGGAGCCCAAGGAGGCCGCCACACACTCCAGCCGGTTGGGGGTGGATGAACAGGACCCCGTGGAGGTTGCTTGAACTAAAGTCGGTGGAGGCAGGATGAATAGTAACCCTTTGATGAACAGTGTCTAGTGGAGGCTGGAGACGGTGGATGAACAGTAGGAGGTGGATTCCGGAGGAAGTCGGCGGTGAATGAACAGTAGCATGTGGAGTCCCGTTTTGCGGTATGCCACACCCCTCCCAATAAACAGGACCCCGTTTTGACCGTAGGCGGTCGAAGAGAAGTCCGTTTCCTCCGTTTTGCGGTACGCCACACCCTCCTGATCAACAGGACCCCGTTTCGACCGTAGGAGCTCGAACATAAGTCTGTTTCCATCGTTTTGCGGTATGCCAGACCCTTCCTGATGAACAGGACCTTGTTTCGACCGTATGTGGTCGAACAGAAGGCCTGTTTCCTCCATTCTGCTGTATGCCAGACCTCATTTCGGCGGTTCCATCCAGGCCCGTTGGCTCCCGATGAATAGGACACGTTCTGACCTAGTGGCTTCGCTCTCGATGAACAGTACGCTTTCGACCCAGTCACTTGGCTCTCGATGAAGACGATGTCGTTTCCTCCATTCCGACCCAGCCGGTTAGTTGCCGATGAACAGGATGACATCGCTGCCGTCCGTTGCCTCTCCATGTACACGAGCCCTGGCCGTACGTATGCGCGGGTACGCGTTTGAGACCCCGCCCTTATGTACGTACATAGCCGTATTTAATTTCTTACAGTGTGGCTGTATGTATGTGTACACGATATATATATATATATGGGACTGCGTGACATGCTACGTCTGCACCTCTACTACGACACGTGCATCTCCTTACTCGGACACGGTTCATTGCTGCAGAGAGACCAATCGACCAGTATGTACGTACACGTTCGCGACCAGACAGACAACCCAACATACGGTTCGACCCGGTCAGTCCCAGCTATCGGGAAGGATAAGGAGGCACTTCCTTCCGTGTGAAGATATATCTAGTGGGTCCCAGCTGTCAGGGGGAAGAATCATTTTTTTGCCCGTAATATGGATGCACTTCCTTGCGTACGAAGATGTAGCTGGTGGGTCCCAGCTGTCAAGGGGGAAACTTTTTTCGAGGCCCTTCCGGTAGGTCCCGCTGTCAAGTGGATGAATCATTATTTTGCGCGTAATAAGGAGGCACTTCCTTGCTGCGGTCGTGGACCCAGCTATCAGCCTCTCCGCGTACAGTCCTCTTCTGATGGAAGGCATTCCTTGACCACGTTGACCATGCCACGCCGAGAGCACTAAGGCGGTGGATGACGGCGAGACCTGAGATGGGAACGATCTAGAGTCATGGAACAAGGGGCACTGGAGTCCCTAGCGGAGGGGGTACGAGGGACTGGTTCGGCTGCCGGGTGAGGCTGCCTTCGCCAAAGAATAATAGAAGGTGTGGGTGAGTACAGGTATGACCTGGCCACCGTTGGGAGTAGGGCAGGGCGGCGAGGCCTCCGTGGCAGCACAGCCGGCCACGGGAGGCAGATGCAGGCGCTCCAGCCGGTGATGGTTTTGGCGGCTGGAGCAAGAGCAACTAGATGAGAGATTGAATAAGCAGGATCACCATTGGATGTCAATCCAATGACTACAGATGTCAGAATAATTTGTTGACCTTTTGTTTTAGACCATTAAATCGTTTTGTTCATGAATGGACAACACCTTGCGCATGCTTCGTCTAGTGGGCCAACAAAGTCAGCTTCGAAAGTTGTGGCAGAATGCAGCCCATTCATTTAGGTTTTACAGCCCATTTCATTTTGTTTGCCAATACATCTATTTCCTAGGCTTTGACTCAAAAAATAATCTATTTCCTAGGCTGGGTAAAAATAATAATAGTCGATTTACTATTTATGATAATTGTTTCTCAAAAAAATACTATTTATGATAATGTACAGCGCATTTGATTATTCATTCGAATACACCTATTTACTGAGCTGGGTCAAAAATAATATTGCGTACATGCAGCGCATTTATCATTTCTGATAATTTACAAGCCATTTGACGTTAGTAGAAATGGACCTATTTTCTGTGATGGGTGAAAAAACAATGATGGTCTGGACTGAGCATTTCATATAAAAATAATATTGAGATACAAATATTATTAAAAAATTAAGTTGGGCTTGGTAATCTGATTATATAAAAAATGAACTGGGTTGTGCATTTTATTAAAAGAAGCATAGGCTAGGTTGGGCTTATTTTAGGATATTGTGTACAACTGTCGCCCTAGTTGCCTTGCTGATTTAAAAAAAGGCATGTGTAGTACAATACAACTTTACATGGCTACTCAGCCAACACTCAACGATGTCGCAAAGGCCCAAACAAGGCCTCTGTACAACTTTTTGAAGTCACTGAGCTAAATTAATAACTTAAGAAAAAAAAGTTAGAGTACAGTGGAACCTAATTAAAAGCTGTCACGAGCGAAGAAATAATTCAACGAGTCCCGCTTGTGTGTGTGTGTGAGAGAGAGAGAGAGAGACCCACCGGTCGATGCTCGTAAATACATCTTTCAGCCATATGCATTACCGATGCTCAGTAAAAACTTATATAGTTCACACAATCATATAGAACATCATAGCACACTGAACTTGCATACAAAAATTTCACGCAGGCGGCACAATCAGGGTGGAAGCAGTCGATCGCTACGGGTAGGGCTATGTTGAAACCAATGAACTCGTACATAACGGTTCATCGCCTTTATCAGTGAAGGGGAAATATCTTGAATTCTGTGCAAAGAAAATAGACATAGAACACAATAAGTTCTGCTAGCACATTAAGTTGACGTACAACCCTTTCTAAAAAAAAGTTCAGGTACAAAAATAGAACAGGTCACAATCAAATGTACTGGCACATTAGTGCTTCACACCGATAGCTCGGATCTAACAAGTATCTAAGAAGATTCAGTTGTTACCTCAAATTAGAGCACATCCAAGCAGCCAGCCCTGCCTCTTCTCCCAAAGAAGTAGTGGCCTCCGTCGTGTGATGGAGTAGGCCCTATGCCATCCATCGTTCCAAGCAACACGGGAAAAGTCTGATGTTGACTCCTGTCATGGACGTCGTCGACGGACCCTGGCACCAGCAGCAGCGGCAGGACTTCGATTGATGGATAGACTACTTCTTTGACATGCACGAACACTCGATACAGTTACATCCCTAACGTGGTCTGCTACAGCCTTGGTGGCGATGGATAGTACAACCCCGGTTCCTGCACCGGTATCTCAACACCAATCACCTTCGGTATGGTGGACGGCTTCTCATACATGCCATAACCGTCAGAGCCCGGCTGTCTAGAGGAACAAACATACTTACGAGCTCACCTCCAAGTTCGTTGATAAGCTCATTCATGGGCACACTATTCCAAGCACGTCGAGGCATGCCGTGGAAGGTAAGCTTTGTTAAAAACTCAAGCTCAGAGGGCACCGAGCCCCATCCTAGGTGCCATCGATCAAATCTCACCAGTGCGCCATCACAGAACAAACGCCGGGAAGATTCGAACACACAACTGCAGCCGAAAGTTGTCCGGAACCTGACGAAGAAATCAGCAGGTGGCGGACAGACTTCGACGAGCAAGTCACTTATTTGTATGTCGTGCGCAATGCCAAGAGCTTTGACAAGGTCGTCCGGCAAAACGGGAGGCCGGTCACTGTTGATGGTTACCATCAGCACTTTGCCGGCAAACTGGTCTTCAAGCGCCACCATGCCACTGTTGAGCGACAACACACAGCGCCCGAAGGCAGGACGGACCTCAGGATCTCCGTCCCGGAGATCCGCGTTGACCGGCGACATGATAGTGCGCTTGAGTACAGAGAGTACAGGAGGGGGATTTGGGGGAACTGGAGTAGTAATCGAGATTCCAGAGGTGGGGGAGGGGAGGGATATTGGGGATGAAAAGGTAGCATGAATTTCGAACACGCGCCAATATGCTCTCGGTGCGCAAGCTCACGAAAACACCAGTGGCGCCCATATGTCGGCCTAAGAGTCTTTTTTCTTTATTTTTTTGAGAGCCCGGCCTGAGAGTCATAATTGACCTGTTTGGCATTGCGTTACTACTTGGCCCATATTCAACGACACCTCACTGGCCCAAACAAGTGTACATCATCGAAAAGACACTGAGCTCAAATTATAACTTGACAAAAGGAGATATTCTCTGAACTCTGGAGAATGGTGATGCCCTCATCTAGCCCACTAGCAGTTCGAGACAATAAACAGTTCAAAACAACAATATATACAACATTCAAACACTGACTAGTGACTACTACTGACATAAACAACAAGACATGATAGTTCATAAGAAGTCTTGCTACACCACCAAAACGCACCCATATGCAGCGCTCAGACTCTCGTGATCCAGACGAGAATGACATTCTAAATGGAGGCAACTATTACATAGTAAGAGTGACATAGACGAGGATGAAGAAATGACAAGGAATATGCATAACAAAAGAGAGAACTACCAATCCAGAACAAGAATCAAAGACAACAAGTCATTCGAAGAGGGATGATCCAACACCATCATAATTTGCAGCCCTGCTTCAGCCACCAGTGATTCGGAGACACCAGTACTCCATCCTTTCGATGCAACAGCACAATTACCTATCAACCTGAAGGCTTGAACCACATCAATGCCTGTCAGACTTGAGACATCCAAGGATCAAAGTTAATCGAGATGTCTTTGTCATTCTCACCTTCTTTTGGTTGCAGGCTGTATCATTGACAATCAGGGGAGTTTGCTCCCAAAGTCCTAGGCTTGCCATGTAGACACAGTTTTCCATAGCAAACAGAGCGTCCCTGCCATCAAGGTCCTTGCCAATGGTGATCTCCTGGTTAATCGGATAACTGAGTCCGAGAAACAGATAGTGTGAACCAAGGCTGTTTACCCGCCTCCAACTCAAAAATCCTGAAGGCCCCAACAAGCTGGTATCCTGCTCATAGATGTAACAGCCACTGTCTGGATACTCGCGTATTCCACGGTGCTTGTGCAAAGTGCAGTTTTTGCAATATAACTTTTTCGGCTCATGTGTGTGAATGATCATCAGTCTTTTGCCATCGTCTGATTGAGCGAGGAACCAGTTGTGCTTCCCTATTTTTGGCAAAGGTGGTGTGATTACAAAGGGCAGTAACTGTAGGGACACTGCATCATATTAAAAAGGACAGACATTGTTAATGTAAGATCAGCATTGTTCAGAGTATGAGTAGGATAATGCAAGAAGCATCATTGATATGTCCCTATTGGAACTAAGAGTAAAATACAGGGAAATGTATACTGGATTCGAAAATATATAAGTTCCATGCATGGTTATACTCATGTTATCTCGCAATTGATTCTTCACAGGAAACTACCATGTTATGTAATCATGTTTTGTCCTCACAAACAAATTCTTCAAGGAAACTAATAGACCATGCATTGTTATATACTCATGTTCTGTGGGCAAAATTTTTGGGAGTTATTATTCTAACCATTGATTGCTGAAGGGCGAATATAGGTATGTACGCATGGGAAGGATTACAGGATTTCAGTACTTCCAAATATAGAGTTCTCCATATGCACATTTACTTCCCTAATGTATGGTTAGATGAAACCAATACTGTGATGCATGTTTCTACATCATGAAAATGAAGAAACTAACATGGCTATTGATACACACTCATACTTAGTACTATATAGATTACTATAAAGTAAGGAGAATACCCATATCTTCCTAACCGTTTGGTTATTCAAGGGTACAAATTGGATGTAATGACATGGTCACAATCGCATGCATTAACTCATTCCAAATATAGCTGATTTACGACGTCTCTAATACATTGCCATAGTTCTACTCAAATTTTGCTCAAACAGGGATATGCCAATCATCACAGAAAGTTCAAATAGTGTCATGGCATTATCATTAACATCAGACGAAAACAACTTACACGCGCCGTCCCAGCAATACGTGGTGCCATCTGCTTTGTCGATCACGTAGATGATTCCATTGTGTTCAATAGCATCACAGAAATGTGTATCAGCTTTGACGATCCACTGCAAGCTGAGTTGTCTCCATCTAAAGAAGGCACTGGCGTAAAGATAGGCGATTCTACGGTCGAACAAGGCAATTAGCTTGAAGTCTGTGTAATCCGCATGTCGTGTGGGCACTCGGTAGATTACAATCTTCGGCAAAATAAGGTCCGTCCAACTGATGTGGTAATCTAGATGACTTGGACCGTGACGGTAAAACCCTATATAATCCAACGGAGGAAGGATAATCTCATGGGAGGTCTGGAAGTTCACGAGTGTGGCACCTTGGCTCAGAGAAACCGGAACGCCCCATATTCCAGCCCAAAGATCGAGGAGAAGTCTCTGGAATACGACACTGCTTGACATAAAACAAATCAGCTCTTATTACAAGAATAATAATTACACGGGTCTGATGTTACAAAGAAGCACATTAGCACGGCGACACTACGCCTGCGATACTATACTTGCTCTATGCTAGCAGCGGAACAACTCATAGCAGTGGAATACTTCTAGCAGCGGAACAACGACGAAGGTGGTGAACTCCACTCCGCAGGGACTCTGGATGGGACACGATCTAGCTCGCACGCACGGCAACCATCGACAAGCAATCAAGCAATCAAGGCATCACCTGCAATCTGGCATGGCACGCCAGGTCAGTACATTGAATATACCTGCAAGCTCAAACAACCATAAACATCAGGGCAAGACAATAACATAGCATTTAACAGGTTAATTAAATTAACAGCTATTATGATGAAACAACTACTAAGCCTGGTATGGAACTAATACAATACTAGTAAATCACCATCTTAGATCTCCATAATCATATCTCTGTTGGCTAACCGGCCAAGCAATATACCATCTCGATCACCTCATGATCAAATCTAGACAATGATCATTCCGGCGATCACAACCACGACCAACACTTGGTCTCAAACGTGATCCTTTCGGTGATCACTACCATGACCAACAATTGGTCTCAAACGTCATCATCAACATCCTGCCAATCTGTCCTGCTCAACATATCAACATATCCACATATAAATCACCTATAAGTCATTCCATCATGTGAGTGTTGATCGAACAGTGGGACCTAATACGAACCCATGCCCATGACCTAGGACACGGCTATCGATAGTTTAAACAAATACACTCTGCAGAGGTAGCGCACTTTACCCACACCACAAAACCCATGGCCTCATACTCCCATTCGGGTGGACCAACGGCGTTCCGACAAAACCGATCTACTGCCATGATACTCTCCCGGCCACTCCAACCAACACCCCTTCTGGGTTTAGTCCTGGGTGGCCCCGTGTCTACCAAAGACACAACGACCACCGTCGTGGCCAAAACATAAACGTCCCAATGGGGACAAAAAGGCGCCTAACAACTACGGGCACACAAGGTTATGTCTGCTTATCAGGCCAGGGTATGCACGCCCATAACCTTCCCTCGTTGGAGGCACCGGTGAGAGACATGGCAATAGACCGCATTAGGGCCTTCCCATAAGGCAAATGTGGTTGCACTGGAAGAGCCCGGTTTGGTGGCACCTGACCAACTTAATGACGGAATTTATCCCCAAAAATATAACTGTGGTAACTGATACTCCAATATCCACTATCAAACTACAAGCCAAGTCATAGCAATATCCAACAAATAATCCAAGCATAATATCATCATCTCAAAATATTCCAAGGGTAGCACAACACTACTGTTATGATGAATCCAAAAACAATAATCCTACTACTCCAATAACAAGAATAAAGCTATTCGGATAAGATCCACATTTAAACATCATCCCCGAAAATAATACTCCAAGCAACAGAACATCAACTAGCATCATGAAAGTAATCATACTAACCACTAATAATCCAAAGGCAGCATGATATCCAAAGTAATTCTCCAAAATATCATATCCAAGCCATCATGAAACTAATCATAAAATCTGAAGGAAATATGCCCTAGAGGCAATAATAAAGTTATTATTTATTTCCTAATTTTATGATAAATGTTTATTATTCATGCTAGAATTGTATTAACCGGAAACATAATACATGTGTGAATACATAGACAAACATAGTGTCACTAGTATGCCTCTACTTGACTAGCTCGTTTATCAAAGATGGTTATGTTTCCTAGCCATGGACAAAAGAGTTGTCATTTGATTAATGGGATCACATCATTAGGAGAATGATGTGATTGACATGACCCATTCTGTTAGCCTAGCACTTGATCTTTTAGTATATTGCTATTGCTTTCTTCATGACTTATACAAAGTCCTACAACTATGAGATTGTGCAACTCCCATTTACCGGAAGAACACTTTGTGTGTTACCAAACGTCACAACGTAACTGGGTGATTATAAAGGTGCTCTATAGGTGTTTCTGAAGGTACATGTTGGGTTGGCATAATTCGAGATTAGGTTTTGTCACTCCGATTGTCGGAGAGGTATCTCTGGGCCTTCTCGGTAATACTCATCACCTAAGCCTTTCAAGCATTGTAACTAATGAGTTAGTTATAAGATGATGTTTTACAGAACGAGTAAAGAGACTTGCCGGTAACGAGATTGAACTAGGTATTGGATACCGACGATCAAATCTCGGGCAAGTAACATACCGATGACAAAGGGAACAACGTATGTTGTTATGCGGTTTGACCGATAAAGATCTTCGTAGAATATGTAGGAACTAATATGGGCATCCAGGTTCCGCTAATGGTTATTGACCGAGAATAGTTCTAGGTCATGTCTACATAGTTCTCGAACCCGTAGGGTCCGCACGCTTAACGTTACGATGATAGTTTTATTATGAGTTTATAAGTTTTGATGTACCGAAGTTTGTTCGGAGTCCCGGATGTGATCACGGATATGGCGAGGAGTCTCGAAATGGTCGAGACATAAAGATTGATATATTGGACGACTATATTCGGACACCGGAAGTGTTCCGGGTGATTTCGGAGAAAACCGGAGTGCCGGAGGGGTTACCGGAACCCCCCGGGGAAGTATTGGGCCTTAGTGGGCCTGAGGGGAGAGAGAGGGCAGCAGCCCAGGAGGTGGCGCGCCCCCTCCCATGGGGAGTCCGAATTGGACTAGGGGAGGGGGGGGCGGCCCCTCTTTCCCTCTCCCTCTCCCTCTCTTTCCTTCCCCCTTCCTCCTTCCTAGTTGGACTAGGAAAGGGTAGTCCTACTCCCACTAGGAGGAGGACTCCCCCCTCCTTGGCACGCCCCAAGGGCCGGCCAGCCTCCCCCCTCCCTCCTTTATATACGGGGGCAGGGGGCACCCCATAGACACACAAGTTGATCTACGGATCGTTCCTTAGCCGTGTGCGGTGCCCCCCTCCACCATATTCCACCTCGGTCATATCGTCGCGGAGTTTAGGCGAAGCCCTGCGCCGGTAGAACATCAACATCGTCACCACGCCGTCGTGCTGACGGAACTCATCTCCGGAGCTCGGCTGGATCGGAGGCCGGAGATCGTCATCGAGCTGAACGTGTGCTGAACTCGGAGGAGCCGTACGTTCGGTGCTTGGATCGGTCGGATCGTGAAGACATACGACTACATCAACCGCGTTGTCATAACGCTTCCGCTTACGGTCTACGAGGGTACATGGACGAACACTCTCCCCTCTCGTTGCTATGCCATCACCATGATCTTGCGTGTGCGTAGGAAATTTTATGAAATTACTACGTTCCCCTTCAGTGGTATCAGAGCCAGGTTTTATGCGTTGATGTTATATGCACGAGTGGAACACAAGTGAGTTGTGGGCGATACAAGTCATACTGCTTACCAGCATGTCATACTTTGGTTCGGCGGTATTGTGAGATGAAGCGGCCTGGACCGACATTACGCGTACGCTTACGCGAGACTGGTTTCACCGTTGCGAGCACTCGTGCTTAAAGGTGGCTGGCGGGTGTCTGTCTCTCTCACTTTAGCTGAATCGAGTGTGCCTACGCCCGGTCCTTGCGAAGGTTAAAACAGCACCAACTTGACAAACTATCATTGTGGTTTTTATGCGTAGGTAAGAACGGTTCTTGCTAAAGCCCGTAGCAGCCACGTAAAATTTGCAACAACAAAGTAGAGGACGTCTAACTTGTTTTTGCAGGGCATGTTGTGATGTGATATGGTCAAGACGTGATGCTATATTTTATTGTATGAGATGATCATGTTTTGTAACCGAAGTTATCGGCAACTGGCAGGAGCCATATGGTTGTCGCTTTATTGTATGAAATGCAAACACCCTGTAATTGCTTTACTTTATCACTAAGCGGTAGCGATAGTCGTAGAAGCAATAGATGGCGTAACGACAACGATGCTACGATGGAGATCAAGGTGTCGCGCCGGTGACGATGGTGATCACGACGGTGCTTCGGAGATGGAGATCACAAGCACAAGATGATGATGGCCATATCATATCACTTATATTGATTGCATGTGATGTTTATCCTTTATGCATCTTATCTTGCTTTAATTGACGGTAGCATTTTAAGATTATCTCTCACTAAAATTATCAAGAAGTGTTCTCCCTGAGTATGCACCATTGCCAAAGTTCGTCGTTCCCAGACACCACGTGATGATCGGGTGTGATAAGCTCTACGTCCATCTACAACGGGTGCAGGACAGTTTTGCACACGCGGAATACTCAGGTTAAACTTGACGAGCCTAGCATATGCAGATATGGCCTCGGAACACGGGGACCAAAAGGTCGAGCGTGAATCATATAGTAGATATGATCAACATAGTGATGTTCACCATTGAAAACTACTCCATCTCACGTGATGATCGGTTATGGTTTAGTTGATTTGGATCACGTGATCACTTAGATGACTAGAGAGATGTCTGTCTAAGTGGGAGTTCTTAAGTAATATGATTAATTGAACTTAAATTTATCATGAACTTAGTACTGGTAGTATTTTGCAAATTATGTTGTAGATCAATAGCTTGCGTTGTTGCTTTCATATGTTTATTTTGATATGTTCCTAGAGAAAATTGTGTTGAAAGATGTTAGTAGCAATGATGCGGATTGGATCCGTGATCTGAGGTTTATCCTCATTGCTGCACAGAAGAATTATGTCCTTAATGCACCGCTAGGTGACAGACCTATTGCAGGAGCAGATGCGACGTTATGAACGTTTGGCTAGCTCAATATGATGACTACTTGATAGTTTTGTGCACCATGCTTTATGGCTTAGAATTGGGACTTCAAAAACGTTTTGAACGTCATGGATCATATGAGATGTTCCAGGAATTGAAGTTAATATTTCAAGCAAATACCCGAGTTGAGAGATATGAAGTATCCAACAAGTTCTATTGCTAAAAGATGGAGGAGAATCTCTCAACTAGTGAGCATGTGCTCAGATTGTCTGGGTACTACAATCGCTTGAATCAAGTGGGAGTTAATCTTCCAGATAAGATAGTGATTGACAGAATTCTCTAGTCACCACCACCAAGTTAGTAGAACTTCGTGATGAACTATAATGCAAGGGATGACGAAAACGATTCCCGAGCTCTTCGTGATGCTGAAATCGACGAAGGTAGAAATCAAGAAAGAGCATCAAGGGTTGATGATTGACAAGACCACTAGTTTCAAGAAAAGGGCAAAGGGAAAGAAAGGGAACTTCAAGTAGAATGACAAGCAAGTTGTCAGTCCCGCGAAGAAGCCCAAAGCTGGACCAAAGCCTGAAACTGAGTGATTATACTGCAAAGGAAATGGTCACTAGAAGCGGAAATGCCCTGAACATTTGGTGGATAAGAAGGATGGCAAAGTGAACAAGGGTATATTTGATATACAGGTTATTGATGTGTACCTCACTAGTGTTTATAGTAGCCCCTGAGTATTTGATACTTGTTCAGTTGCTAAGATTAGTAACTCGAAACAGGAGTTATATAAACAGAGACTGGTTGAAGGGGAAGTGACGATGAGTGTTGGAAGTGGTTCCAAGATTGATATGATTATCATCGCACACTCCCTATACTTTCGGGATTAGTGTTGAACCTAAATAAATGTTATTTGGTGTTTGCGTTGAGCATGAATATGATTTGATCATGTTTATTGCAATATGGTTATTCATTTAAAATCAGAGAATAATTGTTGTTCTGTTTAAATGAATAAAACCTTTGATGGTCATACACCCAATGAAAATAGTTTGTTGGATCTCGATCGTAGTGATACACATATTCATAATATTGATGCCAAAAGATGCAAAGTTAATAATGATAGTGCAACTTATTTGTGGCACTGCCGTTTGGGTCATATCGGTGTAAAGCGCATCAAGAAACTCCATAAAGATGGATTTTTGGAATCACTTGGTTATGAATCATTTGATGCTTGCGAACCGTGCCTTTTTGGGCAAGATGACTAAAACTCCGTTCTCCGGAACAATGGAACAAGCTACTGACTTATTGGAAATAATACATACCGATGTATGCGATCCAATGAGTGTTGATGCTCGTGGCAAGTATCGTTATTTTCTGACCTTCACAAGATGATTTGAGCAGATATGGGTATATCTACTTGATGAAACATGTCTGAAATAGTTGAAAGGTTCAAAGAATTTCAGAGTGAAGTGGAAAAAATCATCATAACAAGAAAATAAAGTTTCTGCGATATGATCGCGGAGACGAATATTTGAGTTACGAGTTTGGTCTTCAATTAAAACAATGTGGAATAGTTTCACAGCTCACGCCACCTGGAACACCACAATGTTATGGTGTGTCCGAACGTCGTAACCGCACTTTATTGGATATGGTGCGATCTATGATATCTCTTACTGATTTACCATTATCGTTTTGGGGTTATGCATTAGAGACAACTGCATTCACGTTAAAAGGGCACCATCTAAATCTGTTGAGACGACACCGTATGAACTATGGTTTAGCAGTAAACCTAAGCTGTCGTTTCTTAAAGTTTGGAGTTGCGATGTTTATATGAAAAAGGTTTTCAACCTGATAAGCTCGAACCAAAATCGGAGAAGTGCGTCTTCATAGAATACCCAAAGGAAACTGTTGGGTACTCCTTCTATCACAGATCCGAAGGCAAAAACATTCGATGCTAAGAATGGATCCTTTCTAGAGAAGGAGTTTCTCTCGAAAGAAGTGAGTGGGAGGAAAGTAGAACTTGATGAGGTAACTATACCTGCTCCCTTATTGGAAAGTAGTTCATCACAGAAATCTGTTCCTGTGACTACTACACCAATTAGTGAGGAAGTTAATGATGATGATCATGAAACTTCAAATTAAGTTACTACAGAACCTCGTAGGTCTTCCAGAGTAAGATCCGCACCAGAGTGGTACGATAATCCTATTCTGGAAGTCATGTTACTAGACCATGATGAACCTACGAACTATGAGGAAGCGATGATGAGCCCAGATTCCACGAAATGGCTTGAGGCCATAAAATCTAAGATATGATCCATGTATGAGAACAAATATGGACTTTGATTGACTTGCTCGATGATCAGCAAGCCATGTTAAATAAATGGATCTTCAAGAGGAAGACGGACATTGATAGTAGTGTTACTATCTACTAAGCTCGACTTGTTGCGAAATGTTTTCAACAAGTTCAAGGTGTTGAATACGATGAGATTTTCTCACTCGTATCGAAGCTTAAGTCTGTCTGAATCATGTTAGCATTTGCCACATTTTATGAAATCTGGCAAATGGATGTCAAAACTGCATTCCTTAATGGATTTATTAAAGAAGAGTTGTATATGATGCAACCAGAAAGTTTTAGTCAATCCTAAAGATGCTAACAAAGTGTGCAAGCTCCAGCAATCCATCAATGGACTGGTGCAAGCATCTCGGATTTGGAATATACGCTTTGATGAGTTGATCAAAGCATATGGTTTTATACAGACTTTTGAAGAAACCTGTATTTACAAGAAAGTGAGTGGGAGCTCTGTAGCATTTCTAATATTATATGTGGATGACATATTGTTAATTGGAAATGATATGGAAATTCTGGATAGCATGAAAGGATACTTGAATAAGAGTTTTTCAAAGCAAGAGCTCGGTGAAGCTGCTTACACATTGAGCATCAAGATCTATATAGATAGATCAAGATGCTTGATAAGCTTTTTCAATGAGTACATACCTTGATAAATTTTTGAAATAGTTCAAAATGGAACAGTCAAAGAAGGAGTTCTTGCCTGTGTTACAAGGTGTGAAGTTGAGTAAGACTCAAGACCCGACCATTGCAGAAAATAGAAAGAGAATGAAAAGTCATTCCCTATGCCTTAGTCATAGGTTCTATAAAGTATGATATGCTGTGAACCAGACCTATTGTATACTTTGCTCTGTGTTTGGCAAAGGAATACAATTTTGATCTAATAAGTAGATCACTGGACATGGGTCAAGAATATCCTTAGTGAGGACTAAGGAGACGTTTCTCGATTATGGAGGTGATAAAAGAGCCCGTCGTAAAAGTTACAACGATGCAAGCTTTTACAGCAATCCAGATGACTCTAAGTCTCAATCTGGATACATATTGAAAGTGGGAGCAATTAGCTAGATTAGCTCCGTGCAGAGCATTGTGGACATAGAATATTTGTGAAATACATACGGCTCTGAATATGACAGACCCGTTGACTAAGCTTCTCTCACGAGCAAAACATGATCATACCTTAGTACTCTTTTGGGTGTTAATCACAAAGCGATGTGAACTAGATTATTTACTCTAGTAAACCCTTTGGGTGTTGATCACATGATGATGTGAACTATGGGTATTAATCACATGCAGATGTGAATATTGGTGTTAAATCACATAGCGATCTGAACTAGATTATTGACTCTAGTGCAAGTGGGAGACTGAAGGAAATATGCCCTAGAGGCAATAATAAAGTTATTATTTATTTCCTTATTTCATGATAAATGTTTATTATTCATGCTAGAATTGTATTAACCGGAAACATAATACATGTGTGAATACATAGACAAACATAGTGTCACTAGTATGCCTCTACTTGACTAGCTCGTTTATCAAAGATGGTTATGTTTCCTAGCCATGGACAAAAGAGTTGTCATTTGATTAATGGGATCACATCATTAGGAGAATGATGTGATTGACATGACCCATTCCGTTAGCCTAGCACTTGATCGTTTAGTATATTGCTATTGCTTTCTTCATGACTTATACAAAGTTCCTACAACTATGAGATTGTGCAACTCCCGTTTACCGGAAGAACACTTTGTGTGTTACCAAACGTCACAACGTAACTGGGTGATTATAAAGGTGCTCTATAGGTGTTTCCGAAGGTACATGTTGGGTTGGCATAATTCGAGATTAGGTTTTGTCACTCCGATTGTCGGAGAGGTATCTCTGGGCCTTCTCGGTAATACTCATCACCTAAGCCTTGCAAGCATTGTAACTAATGAGTTAGTTATAAGATGATGTGTTACAGAACGAGTAAAGAGACTTGCCGGTAACGAGATTGAACTAGGTATTGGATACCGACGATCAAATCTCGGGCAAGTAACATACCGATGACAAAGGGAACAACGTATGTTGTTATGCGGTTTGACCGATAAAGATCTTCGTAGAATATGTAGGAACCAATATGGGCATCCAGGTTCCGCTATTGGTTATTGACCGAGAATAGTTCTAGGTCATGTCTACATAGTTCTCGAACCCGTAGGGTCCGCACGCTTAACGTTACGATGACAGTTTTATTATGAGTTTATAAGTTTTGATGTACTGAAGTTTGTTCGGAGTCCCGGATGTGATCACGGACATGAAGAGGAGTCTTGAAATGGTCGAGACATAAAGATTGATATATTGGACGACTATATTCGGACACCGGAAGTGTTCCGGGTGATTTCGGAGAAAACCGGAGTGCCGGAGGGGTTATCGGAACCCCCCGGGGAAGTATTGGGCCTTAGTGGGCCTGAGGGGAGAGAGAGGGCAGCATCCCAGGAGGTGGCGCTCCCCCTCCCATGGGGAGTCCGAATTGGACTAGGGGAGGGGGGCGCGGCCCCTCTTTCCCTCTCCCTCTCCCTCTCTTTCCTTCCCCCTTCCTCCTTCCTAGTTGGACTAGGAAAGGGGAGTCCTACTCCCACTAGGAGGAGGACTCCCCCCTCCTTGGCGCGCCCCAAGGGCCGGCCGGCCTCCCCCTCCCTCCTTTATATACGGAGGCAGGGGGCACCCCATAGACACACAAGTTGATCTACGGATCGTTCCTTAGCCGTGTGCGGTGCCCCCCTCCACCATATTCCACCTCGATCATATCGTCGCGGAGTTTAGGCGAAGCCCTGCGCCGGTAGAACATCAACATCGTCACCACGCCGTCGTGCTGACGGAACTCATCTCCGGAGCTCGGCTGGATCGGAGGCCGGAGATCGTCATCGAGCTGAACGTGTGCTGAACTCGGAGGCGCCGTACGTTCGGTGCTTGGATCGGTCGAATCGTGAAGACGTACGACTACATCAACCGCGTTGTCATAACGCTTCCGCTTACGGTCTACGAGGGTACGTGGACGAATACTCTACCCTCTCGTTGCTATGCCATCACCATGATCTTGTGTGTGCGTAGGAAATTTTTTGAAATTACGACGTTCCCCTTCAAAATCCACTAAGAATCCAAAGGCACATGTCATCCACATAATCATCAAAATATTAATCCTAGAACTCCAAGCAAACATCATGGCAATAACAAGATCAAAATAATACTCCGATAAATGCCATGAACAAATCACAAGTAGCTAACACAATATTTTAAACAAGTTTAAATAAAGCAACCATGTCACTGCATTCAAATCTTGCAAATGGGGGATGTGGCTTGCCTGGGATGGAAGAAATCACCGGGAGAAAATGCGAGAAACTCGCGGAAAGGATCGCCGGAAAACGGATCTCTCTCGGAGGGGGCTGATTAACATCAAGGGCAAAATGGTCATTTTCAGAATGTTAACACATGGTGAAAATGATACCAACAGAACGGGCTCGACGAAATGAAGAAGTGGGCTTTGGAATCACCTCATTTGGAGTTGGGAGTGAAAAGATATGATAGTTTTTCTGCCAGGGACCCATTTGTAATAAAATCATCACAAACAGGCCCTTAGCCGGAAAAACAGAACGTGCACTAGGCAGAAATACGCCTTCTCCTCTGGAAAACGTATTCCATGCTGATACAAAAAGGTAATACGCTTTCAGATCAGCGAAAGTGCATTCTTGTCTAAAGAAAGACGAAACTACGGTTTCGGGAAGCGAAGGCACAATCTGTAGATTACGCCTCCACTTATCCACGTCAGCATACCTGGGTCAACGGGGCTGAGGCTGCCACGCGGACCCGTGAGGAGAAGAGGGCCCGCTTGGCCTCTGTCTTCTTCTTCCTCGTCCTGCTCCCGCATGGGACAGAGGAGGCAGGGGAGGGCGCGTCACCGGCGACGGGCCTGCCGGCTCCAGCCGTCTCTTGCAAGGGCGACTCCACTAGAGGGCTCGGGAGTCCACACCATCTCCATTCAGAGAGGAAGCGGGCGCCGGGGAGAGCTAGGGTGGCTGCAACCCGCGACAACAGAGGGACGGGGAGGCGGAGACCGAACGAGGTAGCGGCGGCCTGAGGCACTCCGGCGAGAAGCGGAGGGGGCAGGAAGGGTCGCCGGAGTGAGGGGCTTCTAGTGGTGGTGGATATGAGGAGAGGGAGGGCTCGGCTCACTCCAATCGAGGAGGAGACCCGAAGCGGCCATGTCGGCAGTGGTGGTCGTGGAGGGCGTGTAACGCCCCGAGACCGATGTGCCAAGTGTCGTGCAGTTATTCGCTGTTGTTGCGTTGTCATTGCTTGCGTGTCATGCATCTCATATCATGTCATCATGCGCATTTCATTTGCATACGTGTTCGTCTCATGCATCCGAGCATTTTCCCCGTTGTCCGTTTTGCAATCCGGCGCTTCGTTCTCCTCCGGTGATCATTTCTACCTTTCTTTCTTGTGTGGGGATTAAACATTTCCGGATTGGACCGAGACTTGTCATGCGGCCTTGGTTTACTACCGGTAGACCGCCTGTCAAGTTTCGTACCATTTGGACTTTGTTTGATACTCCAACGGTTAACCGAGGGACCGAAAAGGCCTCGTGTGTGTTGCAGCCCAACACCCCCCAAATTTGGCCCAAAACCCACCAAACTCTGCTCCATGTCCTAGAGCGTTCGATCACGATCGTGTGGGCGAAAACCGCACCTCATTTGGACTCTCCTAGCTCCCTCTATGCCTATATATACACCCCCC
>NC_041389.1:278183014-278190829 GCF_002162155.2 Triticum dicoccoides
CCACGGCGCCCGAGCCGGCCCCGCCGCCCTTCGCCGCGCCTCCTCGTCGTCCGGGCCGGCGCCCCTCCTCTTCGGCCAAGGCCCGGCGAGCTCCCCCTTTCTTCGGCCACCGCCGCGGCCATCTCCGGCGGGCTCGATCTACAGTACCGCCGCCGCCTCGGGATCCGTGAGCCAGATCTAGATCCACTAGGTTGACTTTTCACTCCTGAAACCCTAATTTTCGTGCTACCTTTGACTGCTTGTATCTCCGCAACCGTAGCTCCATTTTGGGCATATGATATATCAAAATCTTTGCCTCGACATGTACATCATTTCATTCCATTGCATCATTTGCATTTGAGGTCATCTTGATTCCCAAAATGCTGTTAGTAGGAGGCTTCGTGAGTTAAATTGCAGATCCGTTAGTTCATCATGCACTTTTGTCAT
Organism: Triticum dicoccoides; assembly: GCF_002162155.2. Classification (NCBI taxonomy): domain Eukaryota; kingdom Viridiplantae; phylum Streptophyta; class Magnoliopsida; order Poales; family Poaceae; genus Triticum; species Triticum dicoccoides. Next base: position 278,183,441 of record NC_041389.1, read on the forward strand.
TTTTGCCATGTTTAATTCGTGCATGATATGCCTGTGCCCCTTTGGGATGAATTGTTAAGAATTTTGTCTTCTTTCCAGAGGTGCCACCCATGCATTTTTAGGATGTGTGTGTTGTCTTGTGCAAGCTTGCGAAGAGAGGTACCTGAGATTGCAGATTTCAGGGACTTAGTGATTTTCACTAAGTCTGGGATATTTTAGTTCATGATGCTATATGTCCAGCTTGTTTCCTAGTGATCCGTGCCTCTTTTGAGGATGATCAGTAAGGGAGTTTTGATATTTATGTTATGCTCTATTCATCCATGTCTTTGTTGGCATATGTGGAGTGCTCTAGGTTGACTCAATCGAGCTCACCTTTTGCTTCGTTGTTAATCTGGGCAGATCGTCAACTTGTTTGCGATTTTGCCGATGCTACCGTTAGTGTTCCATGCATGTTATGCCTTCGTTCTTGCCATGTGTAGCTAGCACATTGTGCCTTCTTGCTGGTTATATGCTTTCCTTGCCATGACTTGCACCGTAGTGAGTGCATCGAGCTCGTTTACATGCCTTCGTGAGTTTAATTTCAGCATGTCTCAGTTTTCACTAAGTCTGAAAACTGATTGTGTTCGAGCTATGTTCGTGAGCTCGGTAGAGCATTTTGTGAACCCTTTTGGCCCCAGGTCACTTTGGGTGTTTTGTTAAGCTTGTTGAGTAGCTCCATGCCATGTTCTTACTTGTCATATTCAGGTTTTCTATCATGTTGTTTTGCTGCTCCGAAGAGAGCATCGTGATCTGAGATTTCAGACTAGTGTTAATTTCACTAAGTCTGGAATCTGTTTTGCATATTCATTTTGGCCATGCTTGTTTGAACCTCTTAATGGATGAATTTGCCTATGGCTCAGTGCTAGTGTTTTGTTAACCATCTTGTGTACATATCGGCCATGTATTTTGTTTTCATGTTTGGTGGCTGTAGCATGTTCATTTCGTTGCATTTAGATGCCTACTTGCTCTAAATCGCAGACCGGTGTCATATCTTAAAACGCTTGCCATTTCCAAACCGTAGCTCCGATTCCAATGATCTTTATATCGTTTTCAAGCGATTTCATCCCCTCTATCCAGTGGCACACTTGGTTTTCCAAGTTGATGCCAGGTTCATGCATTTCCTGTCATATCTTGCATTTTGCATCCCGCATCGCATCCCGCATAGCATATCGTCATTTCATCATATTGCTTGGTCTTGCCCGTGGTTGATTGTATCCTTGTTGCTTGTTTGTCTTGTTGGGTAGAGCCGGGAGACGAGTTCGCTACCGAGGAGCCCGTTGAGTTTGCTTGTGAGGATCCAGCCAACTCTGACAACTGTGCAGGCAAGATGATCATACCCTCGAAATCACTACTATCTTTGCTATGCTAGTTTGCTCGCTCTTTTGCCATGCCAATGCTACGATGCCTATCATTTGCTTGTCAGCCTCCTAAATTGCCATGACAAACCTCTAACCCACCATGTCCTAGCAAACCGTTGATTGGCTATGTTACCGCTTTGCTCAGCCCCTCTTATAGCGTTGTTAGTTGCAGGTGAAGATTGAAGTTTGTTCCTTGTTGGAACATGGAGATGTTGTTCCTTGTTGGAACATGTTTACTTGTTTGGATATCACAATATATCTTACTTAATTAATGCATCTATATACTTGGTAAAGGGTGGAAGGCTTGGCCTTATGCCTGGTGTTTTGTTCCACTCTTGCCGCCCTAGTTTCCGTCATATCGGTGTTATGTTCCCGGATTTTGCATTCCTTACACGGTTGGGCTATAATGGGAACCCCTTGACAGTTCGCCTTAAGTAAAGCTCCTCCAGCAATGCCCAACATTGGTTTTACCATTTGCCACCTAGCCTTTTCTTTCCCTTGGGTTCTGCAGACTCAAGGGTCATCTTATTTAACCCCCCCCCCCCCGGGCCAGTGCTCCTCTGAGTGTTGGTCCGAACTGGGCAGCCTGCGGGGCCACCTCGGGGAAACTTGAGGGTTGGTTTTACTCGTAGCTTGACCTATCTGAGTGTGCCCTGAGAAAGAGATATGTGCAGCTCCTATCGGGATTTCTCGGCACATTCGGGCGGTGTTGCTGGTTTAGTTTTACCCTGTCGAAATGTCTTGTTGTACCGGGATACCGAGTCTGATCGGAACGTCTCGGGTGGAGGTCTATTCCTTCGTTGACCGTGAGAGCTTGTCATGGGCTAAGTTGGGACACCCCTGCAGGGTATTATCTTTCAAAAGCCGTGCCCGCGGTTATGGGCAGATGGGAATTGGTTAACGTCCGGTTGTAGAAAACCCGAAGTTGACCTTAATTAAAATACATCAACCGCGTGTGTAACCGTGATGGTCTCTTTCCGGCGGAGTCCGGGAAGTGAACATGGTGTTGGAGTTATGTTTGACGTAGGTTGCTATAGGATCACTTCTTGATCATACTTTTATCGACCGTGCTTTGCCTTCTCTTCTCGCTCTCATTTGCGTATGTTAGCCACCATATATGCTAGTCGCTTGCTGCAGCTCCACCTCATACCTTTACCTTACCCATAAGCTTAAATAGTCTTGATCTCGCGGGTGCGAGATTGCTGAGTCCCCGTGGCTCACCAGATACTTCCAAAACCAGTTTGCAGGTGCCTATGTTACCGAGCAGGAGACGCAACCAAGATCAAGGAGGAGCTCGATGAAGATCTTGCCCTTTGTGTTGTTTCGTTCTAGTTGATCAGTAGTGGAGCCCAGTTGGGGTCGATCGGGGACCGTTGTCGCATTTGGGGTTCTTCTTTTATTTTGGTTCCGTAGTCGGACCTTGATTGTATCTGGATGATGTAATGCTTTATTCATGTAATTGTGTGAAGTGGCGATTGTAAGCCAACTATGTATCTCTTTCCCTTATGTATTACATGGGTTGTGTGAAGATTACCTCACTTGCGACATTGCTTTCAATGCGGTTATGCCTCTAAGTAGTGCTTCGACACGTGGGAGATATAGCCGCATCGAGGGCGTTACAAGTTGGTATCAGAGCCTTCCCCGACCTTAGGAGCCCCACTGCTTGATCGTTTTTAGCGGCCGAGTTGTGTCTAGAAAAATGTTTTGAGTCATTTAGGAATTATATATCGGAGAGTTTAGGAATTCTTTTTACTTCCCAGTCTCCTCGTCGCTCTGGTAAGGCATCCTGACGTAGAGTTTTGACTCTTCTCTTCTCAAATTTCACTAAATTTTTTTTTAGGATCACGCGGGTATCTTGGAATCGTTCCGATGGTTTTATGATGAGAACATTGTCTTGGTGCCTCCTGTCAGGGGTTTAGTGGAAGTGTCCCGGGGAGTTGAGCTCTGAGGTGTTGTCGTCATAATTTTATCGTTGCAGTTCTGGAATACCTGAGTTTAGTACGCCGACATCGAAAATCTCTTTTATGCAGTTGTTGGTGAGATAACCCCGATAACCCAGTACTGAGGTGAGTACGGGAGTATTGCCATAACTTGTATAACGGATGCTTTTCGAAGGTTGAGGTAGATGGTTTCCGAAGTTTCTTGGTTATGTGTTGAAGGATGGATACAGCTGGATGTAGGATTTGCTAGTTTTGGGTGAGATATTATGCTTCCCCTGTATCCCCAACACCTGATTGCATAACCAGAAAATTTTCGGGAGTTTCATAGGTGGGAATTCAAGTAGCTCTTAGGATATCTTTCCGACGGATGTATGATATGAATTTGGGGTTCGACGTCTAGTGGTCCGCCTATTCACGGTTGGTTTTACAGTGGTCTCGTTGTGTCTTAAAGAGTCCTTGGCTATGCCGACTCGGGGACGCTTCGTATGTCATGTGCACTGCCTTGTACATGATGGTGCTGTACGATCGAGCCCGTGTAGGCCCCACCACGAAAACTTCGGACGAAATCTCTATCATATGTTTGCTCCGGCTTATTCTGCAAGCCAATCCTTTGTTTTGTTTTGAGTTGTGGTATTCGAGTTGCTTCGAAGTCAAATGTTGATTCCATACCTTTTCCAAATGGTGTTCTCATATTCCTATGTGAATACTAATCCTTCTTGATCATCGAGTCTGTCTTGTCAATCTTTTTTTTAACCGGTGTGTCTCTCCTCAAGTGGATCCGTTCACGTCAACATTTGCAAGATCATTTATCACTTCTTCTCAACGGTGTTTGTTTCATCCGTCTCCAAGTTGCCTTTGTTTTTCCCACCCTCCCTCCCTTTTGTTTTTCTTCAAGGACTAAGATTTCTTCTTCAAGTATCCATTTTATTGATGGGAAGTTTCTCCATTCTTTTCCGTCAATGTTCTTACCCGGTGGTTCCGAAGAAGATGTTCTACTAGTTCGTCATTCCTCGTTCTTTTCTTCTCCGGTGGATTTAATTCAAGCTTTGGTATTAAGCATACTCCTTTTTCTTTTTTTTCCAATGCTTTTCTTATGCCAGTGCACCTCTTAATCATCCATCTCTCGCTATTAAATTGTTCCGGACTTCTCAAGATATCTCGAAGATTCGTGTTTCCACTCTGCATTCGTTCAAGCTCTTTCGAGATTGGTATCTCATTCAAGTCATTTAATTCAACCGGTGCAACATCTCTTTTAAATCTTTTCAACGGTGTTCTTTTGAGTGGGCCCTAACCCACAGGTCTTTTCCCAGGATCTTACCTGACTCTTCTATTTTCCCAGAGCTATCCTAAATTCTTCTCCAAGTTTGACGTAAGAATGAGTTATCATTAGTCAAATGCTTTTCTCCAAGATCTTTCAAATTCTTTTCATAGTTGGCTCAACCTCTTCGCTTTTGATTCTTCCGGTGTGCCTCAATAATTCTTGGTGGTGTTTCTCGTTGTCATTCTCATCATTTGAAGACCGAAGAAGAGTTTCTCTTTAATCTTGCTCTATTCTCTTCAAGATTCATGGTGCTAGCTTGTTGCCATCCTCTCATAATTGTTTTCGATTGTGAGAATCTTTTTCACCCATCAGGAGATATTCAAGAGTCTTCTCAGTTTGTCATCCGGAGTCCATCAATTCAGGTTTATTCATTCTCAGTCGTCAGTTATCATTCTCCTATCTTGCCGGTGCATCTATCGAATATCCTCTAATCAGTTTTGATCTCTTTGTTCTCATGTATCTAGTTTGTCTCAAGCACCTTCGTTCATTTGCTAATTCTTACCGGTGATGCACCCCTACTTCGATCATTTTCAATTCTTACGGTGGTTCTTTCAAGATCTCTCTTCCTTGTTCATCATATCAATTCATTTGTTGTTCCAATCCTACCGGTGGTTCGTTGAAGACCTTCTCAAGTTTACGCTATATCTCTTTTAATCCTTTCTACGAGAATAAGTAGTATGCCAAATCCGTTGATTGTCGTCAATTTAATTGGTGAAGGATAAGCATAACATAACTCTTATTCTTGTTTATCCAAGTGATTAATTCTTTTCTTCCGGAGATTGTTCATGATGAAGTAATTCTCGGTTTCATTTGTTTCATCTTCTCTTTTTCCCGGAGTTCCAAGCTCTAATTATCACGGAGATCCATCTGAATCATTGCAAGGATTCACCTTGTGTTTTCAATTTCTCTTTCTTTTCATTCCTTTTGTTTACCGGAGTTCTTCATGGAGGTTCTACATGATGGTTCATCAAGGATTTAATTCCCTTCTCAAAGTTTTCATCGAGATTCTTTCCTAAGGAGCTCAAGCTTTCTTCATATGGTAATCCGGAGTGCAATTCTTTCTACCATATTTTGGAGGTGGTATTATGTCATTCTTGATAATTTGAGTTCATGTTCCATAATTCACATGTTGTTAAGAATGAGTTATTTTTAAATCCATATCTCTTCGTTGGAGTTATCTTGGTATAGATTTCACCTAAAAGCCTTCCATTGGAATGTTGCTATTTGTGGTGCTTGCCAATGATCCAAGTTATCTCTTTATCATCTTGGTGGAAGAAGTTTTCATCTCTTCGTTGATCTCAAGCAAGCAATTGTTTCCGTTAGTGGCTGGTTGTCACCTCATAATTTTGAGATGTTTTCCATAAGCCCACTACAAGCTTGTGCTTTTCGTTGTTGATTTTCCAACAACTCCGTTCAATTCTTCTTTGCAAGGATGCTTTCCAAACTCATTTGTGGCAGAAGTTGGCATTTTCTTCTCCATTCTGTTATTCCAATGATATATCTTCTATTATTTCTTTCGGAGGCATTGCGACGTTGCTCTTTTCACTCACCATCTCGATTCGTGAGGATCGTGTTCTTTTCTTGCTTATCCATTTAACCGGAGTGTCGTGTTTTCATTCGAGTTCTCTAATCTTATCAAGTTTTCCCTCCTTCCTCAACTGGAGAGCTGTCTGAAATCCTTCTTACCCATTGTGCCATTCTTTTAATAGTTCCGGAGGCAGTGTGTTGTTGATTTCATCAAGTAACATCCCCATCTTCTCAAGTTCATGTTCTATTCCTTCCATGTTCAACCGGAGTACTGCCCGAATTCTTCCCCTCTCATCTTGTTTTAACCGGAGTGGTTTCGAATTCTATCTTGTCCATTAAACTCTTGATTCATGTCTTTGCAACCTTCAAGTTCTCGTAATGTTCCTTGTTCCTCTTTATAACGGATTGTTTGCAATCTCGTTCATCTCCTTTGTATTCTTTCTTTCAATTTGTTCAACCTCTCAAGGTTCTTTGGTTTCACTCATTGGTCAAAGAAGCAACTTAGTTTTACCTCTTCTCTTCCTCTTCCATTTCCCTCCGGTGCCATCCTAGATCTCGGGACGAGATCCTCTCGTAGTGGTGGAGTGTTGTAACGCCCCGAGACCGATGTGCCAAGTGTCGTGCAGTTATTCGCTGTTGCTGCGTTGTCATTGCTTGCGTGTCATGCATCTCATATCATGTCATCATGCGCATTTCATTTGCATACGTGTTCGTCTCATGCATCCGAGCATTTTCCCCGTTGTCCGTTTTGCAATCCGGCGCTTCGTTCTCCTCCGGTGATCATTTCTACCTTTCTTTCTTGTGTGGGGATTAAACATTTCCGGATTGGACCGAGACTTGTCATGCGGCCTTGGTTTACTACCGGTAGACCGCCTGTCAAGTTTCGTACCATTTGGACTTTGTTTGATACTCCAACGGTTAACCGAGGGACCGAAAAGGCCTCGTGTGTGTTGCAGCCCAACACCCCCCAAATTTGGCCCAAAACCCACCAAACTCTGCTCCATGTCCTAGAGCGTTCGATCACGATCGTGTGGGCGAAAACCGCACCTCATTTGGACTCTCCTAGCTCCCTCTATGCCTATATATACACCCCCCCTCCGAAATCCGCGGTTCTTCTCCCCCCTAACCCTAGATCCAACTCCTTCCGCCGCCGCCGGACACAACCGCCGTCGACGGACATTGTCCGCCCGTCACCCCGCCGCCGCGCCCAGCCACTCGGGGGCCG
>NC_041389.1:278191280-278217768 GCF_002162155.2 Triticum dicoccoides
TAAAAAAAAGATCTCCACCGACGGACGTGTCCGCCCCCGGCCGGACAGCGTCCGCCGCCGCAGCCCGCCCACTCGGGGGCCGCCACGTCACCCCCGCCGCCGCCGCCTCCCACCGCGGCCCGGGAGCCCGCATCCGGCCCCCGCGGCCCGGTGAGCTCCGCCGCCGCCCGGGGCTCGCCTCCCGCCCGGATCCGCCGCCTTCCCCGCCTCCGGCCGCCGCGCCGCCGTCTCCGGCGACCGCGCCTCCGGCGAGCCGCGCCGCTCCGCCCCGGCGTCCGCGCCACGGCGCCCGAGCCGGCCCCGCCGCCCTTCGCCGCGCCTCCTCGTCGTCCGGGCCGGCGCCCCTCCTCTCCGGCCAAGGCCCGGCGAGCTCCCCCTTTCTCCGGCCACCGCCGCGGCCATCTCCGGCGGGCTCGAGCTACAGTACCGCCGCCGCCTCGGGATCCGTGAGCCAGATCTAGATCCACTAGGTTGACTTTTCACTCCTGAAACCCTAATTTTCGTGCTAACTTTGACTGCTTGTATCTCCGCAACCGTAGCTCCGTTTTGGACTTATGATATATCAAAATCTTCGCCTCGACATGTACATCATTTCATTCCATTGCATCATTTGCATTTGAGGTCATCTTGATTCCCAAAATGCTGTTAGTAGGAGGCTTCGTGAGTTAAATTGCAGATCCGTTAGTTCATCATGCACTTTTGTCATTTTTGCCATGTTTAATTCGTGCATGATATGCCTGTGCCCCTTTGGGATGAATTGTTAAGCATTTTGTCTTCTTTCCAGAGGTGCCACCCATGCATTTTTAGGATGTGTGTGTTGTCTTGTGCAAGCTTGCGAAGAGAGGTACCTGAGATTGCAGATTTCAGGGACTTAGTGATTTTCACTAAGTCTGGGATATTTTAGTTCATGATGCTATATGTCCAGCTTGTTTCCTAGTGATCCGTGCCTCTTTTGAGGATGATCAGTAAGGGAGTTTTGATATTTATGTTATGCTCTATCCATCCATGTCTTTGGTGGCATATGTGGAGTGCTCTAGGTTGACTCAATCGAGCTCAACTTTTGCTTCGTTGTTAATCTGGGCAGATCGTCAACTTGTTTGCGATTTTGCCGATGCTACCGTTAGTGTTCCATGCATGCTATGCCTTCGTTCTTGCCATGTGTAGCTAGCACATTGTGCCTTTTTGCTGGTTATATGCTTTCCTTGCCATGACTTGCACCGTAGTGAGTGCATCGAGCTCGTTTACATGCCTTCGTGATTTTAATTTCAGCATGTCTCAGTTTTCACTAATTCTGAAAACTGATTGTGTTCGAGCTATGTTCGTGAGCTCGGTAGAGTATTTTGTGAACCCTTTTGGCCCCAGGTCACTTTGGGTGTTTTGTTAAGCTTGTTGAGTAGCTCCATGCCATGTTCTTACTTGTCATGTTCAGGTTTTCTATCATGTTGTTTTGCTGCTCCGAAGAGAGCATCGTGATCTGAGATTTCAGACTAGTGTTAATTTCACTGAGTCTGGAATCTGTTTTGCATATTCATTTTGGCCATGCTTGTTTGAACCTCTTAATGGATGAATTTGCCTATGGCTCAGTGCTAGTGTTTTGTTAACCATCTTGTGTACATCTCGGCCATGTATTTTGTTTTCATGTTTGGTGGCTGTAGCATGTTCATTTCATTGCATTTAGATGCCTACTTGCTGTAAATCGCAGACCGGTGTCATATCTTAAAACGCTTGCCATTTCCAAACCGTAGCTCCGATTCCAATGATCTTTATATCGTTTTCAAGCGTTTTCATCCCCTCTATCCAGTGGCACACTTGGTTTTCCAAGTTGATGCCAGGTTCATGCATTTCCTGTCATATCTTGCATTTTGCATCCCGCATCGCATCCCGCATAGCATATCGTCATTTCATCATATTGCTTGGTCTTGCCCGTGGTTGATTGTATCCTTGTTGCTTGTTTGTCTTGTTGGGTAGAGCCGGGAGACGAGTTCGCTACTGAGGAGCCCGTTGAGTTTGCTTGTGAGGATCCAGCCAACTCTGACAACTGTGCAGGCAAGATGATCATACCCTCGAAATCACTACTATCTTTGCTATGCTAGTTTGCTCGCTCTTTTGCCATGCCAATGCTACGATGCCTATCATTTGCTTGTCAGCCTCCTAAATTGCCATGACAAACCTCTAACCCACCATGTCCTAGCAAACCGTTGATTGGCTATGTTACCGCTTTGCTCAGCCCCTCTTATAGCGTTGTTAGTAGCAGGTGAAGATTGAAGTTTGTTCCTTGTTGGAATATGGAGATGTTGTTCCTTGTTAGAACATGTTTACTTGTTGGGATATCACAATATATCTTACTTAATTAATGCATCTATATACTTGGTAAAGGGTGGAAGGCTCGGCCTTATGCCTGGTGTTTTGTTCCACTCTTGCCGCCCTAGTTTCCGTCATATCGGTGTTATGTTCCCGGATTTTGCGTTCCTTACATGGTTGGGCTATAATGGGAACCCCTTGACAGTTCGCCTTAAGTAAAGCTCCTCCAGCAATGCCCAACATTGGTTTTACCATTTGCCACCTAGCCTTTTCTTTCCCTTGGGTTCTGCAGACTCAAGGGTCATCTTATTTAACCCCCCCCCCCCCGGGCCAGTGCTCCTCTGAGTGTTGGTCCGAACTGGGCAGCCTGCGGGGCCACCTCGGGGAAACTTGAGGGTTGGTTTTACTCGTAGCTTGACCTATCTGAGTGTGCCCTGAGAAAGAGATATGTGCAGCTCCTATCGGGATTTGTCGGCACATTCGGGCGGTGTTGCTGGTTTAGTTTTACCCTGTCGAAATGTCTTGTTGTACCGGGATACCGAGTCTGATCGGAACGTCTCGGGTGGAGGTCTATTCCTTCGTTGACCGTGAGAGCTTGTCATGGGCTAAGTTGGGACACCCCTGCAGGGTATTATCTTTCGAAAGCCGTGCCCGCGGTTATGGGCAGATGGGAATTTGTTAACGTCCGGTTGTAGAAAACCCGAAGTTGACCTTAATTAAAATACATCAACCGCGTGTGTAACCGTGATGGTCTCTTTTCGGCGGAGTCCGGGAAGTGAACACGGTGTTGGAGTTATGTTTGACGTAGGTTGCTATAGCATCACTTCTTGATCATACTTTTATAGACCGTGCTTTGCCTTCTCTTCTCGCTCTCATTTGCGTATGTCAGCCACCATATATGCTAGTCGCTTGCTGCAGCTCCACCTCATACCTTTACCTTACCCATAAGCTTAAATAGTCTTGATCTCGCGGGTGCGAGATTGCTGAGTCCCCGTGGCTCACCAGATACTTCCAAAACCAGTTTGCAGGTGCCTATGTTACCGAGCAGGAGACGCAACCAAGCTCAAGGAGGAGCTCGATGAAGATCTTGCCCTTTGTGTTGTTTCGTTCTAGTTGATCAGTAGTGGAGCCCAGTTGGGGTCGATCGGGGACCGTTGTCGCATTTGGGGTTCTTCTTTTATTTTGGTTCCGTAGTCGGACCTTGATTGTATCTGGATGATGTAATGCTTTATTCATGTAATTGTGTGAAGTGGCGATTGTAAGCCAACTATGTATCTCTTTCCCTTATGTATTACATGGGTTGTGTGAAGATTACCTCACTTGCGACATTGCTTTCAATGCGGTTATGCCTCTAAGTCGTGCTTCGACACGTGGGAGATATAGCCGCATCGAGGGTGTTACAGGGCGACTCGAGCTCAGGGAAGTGATCAGGGAGTCGTGGGGGAGTGGGTAGAGGTCGCTGGTGAGGAGAAACGCACCCGGGATGGTCTTATATAGCCGCGGGCGAGGAGGCCGAGCTGGCGTCGCCGTGGACGCGTGCCCGCGCACATGAACTTGGAGGCCGGCGACGAGGGAGGCACAGTGGAGTCTCTCACAGGGCAGAGGCGGCCAAGGGAGCATGGGGAGGATGACGACGGCGACGAGCAGAGCCAAACGGAGCACTGTGCTCTCGCGGGCGTTCGGCGGTGAGCGTCGGTGAGGGGTTTTACTGAGAGGGAGAGAGGTCCAGGAGGACGGCGACGATGCGGTAAAACTCTTGGACATGCTCACGCACGCGAAGCCGACGAGAGGAGGAGCTGCCGACGCACAAACGGCCACTGGACGCGGCCATTGCACGCAGAGCGCGTGCACTGTGGTGCCATTAACGCGGTCACCGCGTGCACTAGTAGGTAGCGAGGGAGAGGGGCTTGACCATGTTGTCTAGTGGGTAGTTCATCCAGGGTAGGTCTCAACTACGGTGGTAGTTAGATGAAAACTGCTATCCTTAAGTGGTAATCACCTCCTGAAGTTTACTGTAGTAAACTTAGGTGAATACTGGTGATCAATAGGGATTTTACTGGTGCCAAAGAGTTTGTCTGGGGTGCTTAACTAAGGAAGGGCTATGATCCTGGAGGTTTTGAGGCATAATGGAGCACAAACTAACGTAGTTGCTTTGTAACTCACATTATGTCTCCCAAATCAAGATTTGGATGATGCACTCACATGGAGTAATAACTTGAGGTAAAACTTGACAGGGCTTAGTGATTTGGCCAGATAAAGGTGCTATAAAAATTTCATACCAATTGGTTTTACCAAAATGGTACTTCCTTCACAGCTATTCCCTCTGTCCAGAATCTTGCAACAATTCTACAGAAATAATGGCTTGATCAACTATGCCCAAAATGAGTGGAGGTAGGTTATATGGATAATAGAAGGCCTAGAAACATTGGCAGCCATAATGGAGCAAGATAAAATATACTTGCTTCACAAACTGAAATTTTGGGCAGAATCAAATAATTGAAGATGACCTCACATATGGGCATTACATGAGCTCTACTTTGGTGGAGGGCTATGATATGATGATATGAGGGATCATGAAAAATGGCAACTCATTTGGATATGCCTAGCTTACACCTCCTTCACAAAGCTTCTTTCTGGATAGAAACTTTGGAAAATCATAATTAAATAATTACTAGGCAAATGAGGTTTCATTTTGGCATGTGGCAATAATATGGACAGGAAAAGGTGTCCAAGGAGTTTGAGATCAATTTGGAAAAGGAAAAGAGCACTTGCTTCACAATGTGCCATTTAGGGCAGAATAGGAAATGAATTATTTGAGCAAGATGATAAACATGACAAATGAAATATTTTGCCATATTTGAGAAATATATGACCCAAAAAATTTATGAGAATTATTTGGGAATTTTACGAGTGATGGAAATAAAGGTTGCTTCACAACCTAGGGCAGACAAGGTTATTCCTTTAATAGAAAAAGGAATATTCCCTAGAAAAAGATTTTAGGGTTTAGTCAAGCAGTCAAGTGACATGATCTTGGCAGGGTTTTGATAATGATGAGCCACTTGGGAAGGAAAAATAGGATGATTTCCCAGGTGACAAGGCCACAGAACCACTCCAAAAGAAAAACAGAGCAAAAAACAATAAATCAAAAAGAAAAAGAAAAGGGCCAAAATCCAGGCTGTTACAACTCTTACCCCCTTAAAGAAATCGCGTCCTCGAGATTTAGTTGCTCTGGGAACAAGTATGACTTGAGGATACTGTTTCCAACTCGGGTATCCATTTCCCTTTATTTATTGTTCCCCCGAGAAATTTTATAAAATTTTCTTACCTTGCGCTGGGTGGTTTGCTTTACCTTTCCCAAATCCTGATAGGCTTTTGCTCATATACCAATTCCCTTTTACTGACGTTGATTTTCTCATATCTACGATGATATCCAATGGATCTGATCATAAATTTCCTTTTTCCATGAAAACTTTTTACTTCTAATACCAGGTTACTCAAACAAATGCATGTCTTCTTGGTTCCATAAATGTTGAGAATCATGGCCATTTTCTGACAGGATCTGACAACCCGCAAGTGGTACTGATTTATCTAGATTTATCCCTTTGACTCGAGCATGGGGTATGTACCCAAGATTCGACTGCCTTCTGTCCTGAGTGATATAACGGGGTATGGACTTATAGTTGTGTCATACCTCAAATGTTGACACCTTGGGGCTGTCCTGACAGGGGGCTGTCGGACAAATGCTTTTCCTGACAGACTGACCGTGTACTTGATTCCATCAGTGAGTATACCGGGTCTGAGATGATTGTTCGGCTTTTGACTTTCTCATTTTGTCGGTATACCCATTTGGATTTTTCACACTAACCATTCCAAGCGGGTTGATGGTGATATGAAATCCCTTTGCTGTCAGGCTCATCCTTTAATGGTCATGATTTTCTTTGTCAGGATACCTTACTAAAATAACTTGGCCACACATGTCCTTGATTCTTTGTATGACCATGACCGTGGTTACTCCAATATTGTTGGCATTATTCCTTTTGCTTATTTTCTGACCTGGGTCCTCACACATATGACATATGGTCGGGGCTTGTAGCTGTATAGAGCTCTTTGTTGAGGACAACCATACAAGATGGTGACAAGAGTTCATAATATCACCTTGTCACGTCCGGGAATAATCTTCTTGGTGACCATTGTCAAAATTGTGGATTCTGCGTCGTCATCTCCAGATCTTGTCGATCCTCGTATTACATAAGATATGTATCTCTGCTTATCTTCATTTGCATGGATTATGAGGTTGTTGGGTCCGTACCTTTCTTAGGTATATCTCTGACAAAATTATCGCAAATCTGATCCTTGAGATGTACTGCCATATACTGCCAACTCGTCATATAATCTCTGAGGATGGTGCATAGTGTGGTACTGACGCGGACTGGGTGGCTTACGAGGGAAGCCATCCGAGTAGCTTGCTGAGGAAGGCTCTTAGATTCTGCTCGAGGCTTGTTGGGGATATTACTACTGCGCGTGAACCGACCAGGACAGGCCGGGTTAACTTCATCAGTAGTCAAGTATGCTTGAAGCCCGTGAGGATATTCTATAAGGGCCCAAGGCCCAGAACCGGTTTAAGGCATGTAGCCGTGAACCGGTATTAGCATGTAACTTGTGTTGTAAGTTAGGAATACTAGAGACCGAACCGGACACACCTATGAGCAGGCATCGGGACTCTGTAAACCGGCGGGCATCACCCGTGTATATAAGGGGACGAGCCGGCGGCAGTTCAAGAACAACAGACAACAACTCGAGACCTAGGCGAAGCTTGTTTGCTCCCTAGTCATCGAAACCCCTTCAATTCCATCACAACTAGACGTAGGCTTTTACCTTCATCAAAGGGGCCGAACTAGTATAAACTCTCTTGTGTCCCTGTGTCCGCTTTAAGCCCTTCAAGCTAACCCGTAGCGATGGCTCCGCGACTAAGTCCTTCCATGAGGACATCTGCCGTGACAAAACTACGACAGTTGGCGCCCACCGTGGGGCTATTGCACAATGGTTTCAAGTTCTTCGAGGGCAACTTTGAAGGACTCAAGGGTTACGCTATGGGCCGAATGACCAAGAGTCGTCGCGGCAAGCTCTACATCGACGATGCAGGATGGGGCCCCGAGGACGGCTCAATTGAGTACGGGTATCGGGTCCCCTTTGGTGGCATACACGTCTTCATTGGCAAGATCGGTGAACCTGGCCCTGAGCCAGACATCTGCACCGACCTTGTGGAAACGGCTCAGCATGCACGATCTGCTCAGGTTAAACCAGCCGTGAAGCGCACCTTCGTGGGAGTCATCCATGGAGGGGAATATGAGGATGGATCGGAATCTGGTGGTGAGACCATCGTTTATTCCGGCGACGAGTCCTCAACCGGAGAAACCAAATCGTTATATCAGCTACAAGATGGCCGGATTGGGGGCTGTTCTAATGGCGACAGTATTCCGGACCCCTCTAATCTGCCAAACCGGGTTGGAATATTCATGGCCGGTACGCAAGCGGCGATCCACTCTTCTACCACAGCAGCAATGATCTCCGGGTCAGTAACGGCGACGGCAGCCGGGGTAGGAGGCCCTGTGCGCCCGCCGGCTCAAGTTTTATCTGATCTATTTGATGCGTTGGCTACGCTCATGGTGGAGGCTAACCCGGCGGATCAGGACGCCCACAACACAGAAATCGTGAAGGTGAAGGATCAGATCACTCAGGACAAAGCCGACTTAGCGGCTGAGAATGCCAGGATGACCGCAGAGCGGGCCGCTTTGGATGCACAGGCTTATCGACTTATGCTGGATCAGAACACGTCACATGAAGTTCTGAAGAGGAAGCACCGGTGTCGCTTACCTCCGGTTTACGAGGCCAGAGACCTCTTTAACACCCCAGGAGCAGGGACCAGTAACCCGCCGTTGGTAAACCGAGCGGAAGCACCAGGGACAGGTGCACCGGTTCAGTCGCGTTTGATGGATCTGCCTCGTCAGAACAACATTGTGCCTCAGCCTGTCCCGATGCCCCCGAGTCATTATTCTAATCCGATGGACAATCTTGTTGTGGCTGCTTCACAGCTAGAGGCCATTCCAGTTGAAGGCAATTCTCCGGCAGCGATGGAAACGCGTCGGGTTAAGGAGCTTCTTCGGACAACCTTGATTCAATAGGAAGCATATTCATATAGCCGTGATCGAATTCATTCCACCCACGTCCGAGCTGGAGTTACAGCAGGTGCATGGAGGAACCAGCCGTGTCAAGCAATGCACGGAACCATGAAGCGCCCCATGGCAATAACCTGGCAGGTGGTATTGGTGATGCTCAGGAAGTGGTAGACCGGGCCCGAGCGCACAGGGAGGCTAAGTTAGCGGCACAATACGGAGCTCGTCAACTTACGCTGGTTCGTCCAACCACCTCAGTTGAGCCGGGAGTGACCTCTAGTTCTTCGGGGGTACCATGCCTTGTCCCCGCCTTACGCAACGTGTGCTTGCCCAAGGATTTCAAGGGCCCGCGCAAGGTGCCAAATTACACTGCCGATTTGTCTCCAGAAACATGGGTGGAGAGTTATGAGATGGCCATGGAGATGCTTGATGTGGATGATGCAGCGTGTGTGAAGTATTTCACCATGATGCTCAAAGGGACGGCCCGTACTTGGTTAAAAAGTTTACCGGCTAACTCTATCAGTTTGTGGGCCGAGTTGAGAGCCCGGTTTATCTAGAATTTCAAGGATACATGCAAGAAGCCTATGTCGATAGTGGATTTAGCAGCTTGTGTCCAAGAAGAAGGAGAATCGACGACCCGTTGGGTGCGCCGGGTCTCGAAGATTTTTCATTCGTCGGACCGCATCAATGCTGATACAACAGTTATAACCTTGGAAGGCAACTGCCAGTTTGAACCTCTGAAGTTGAAATTGGGACGGCTAAAGCGCCATTGCAACGATATGGGGACCCTCATGGCTGCGTTAGTGAAGTATGCTGATTCTGATAGTACCAAGGATCCTGAGTCTGAAGATGACAAGATAGAGAAGGGAAAGAAGAACAGCAACTCCAAGGGGCAGCACCACAACACGGCGGGTCAGGGAAATGGCGGCAAGCGTAAAGCGGATAACAGCCTGGATTTCGTGGCTAATACCAACGCGCAGGACAAGGGCCAGCGACGAAAGGGTAAGCCGCCAAATCGCAGCGGAGCGCCTAACCCTAACCCGGACCGCTTGACTTACCTGTTAAACCAGCCCTATCCAAAACATGGGACGAAGGAGATGCCGGCCAATCACCTTTGGAAGGACTGCTACATCATGCAAGAGTTTAAAAATTCAAATGCTTTCCAGCATGATCATGGATCAGGTGGTGGTTCAGGATCTGGGTCTCATGGGCCGGGTTATGGTGGAGGAAATTCCGGTTCAGGCTTCAATGGTAATTAGGGCGGACAAAACAATCAAGGTAACCAGAGTAGCCAGGGTGGTTACAATCAGCAACAGCAGTCGGGTTATCAGAGCCACCCGAAGTAGTTAAATAGTGGGCAGTATCATGTTTTCACCACTAGTTTGGACAAGCATGACCGAAAGGTCCATAAGCGGGCAGTAAATTATGTTGAACCGGCGGTGCCCCGTTACTTATGCTGGTCCGAGCAACCAATCGTATGGAGCAGAGAGGATCACCCTCCCCGGGTTGACAATCCGAGGCAGCTGGCGTTGGTGGTGGCGCCTCAGGTGGGAGGTTATAAGTTCACCAAGGTGCTCATGGATGGAGGGTGCAATATTAACATCCTCTACTATGAGACCTTCTGCCGTATGGGACTAGCAGATAAAAATCTTAAACCGTCCAATACGGTGTTCCATGGCGTGGTACCTGGTAAATCGGCATATCCTGTTGACAAAATAGCTCTGGAAGTGGCCTTTGGAGATGATTATGAATCCAGATCAGAAATATTGACCTTTGAGGTGGTGAAAATTCAGAGTCCATATCATGCCCTATTTGGACGACCGGCTTATGCTAAATTCATGGCACGACCCTGCTATGTCTACTTACAGCTCAAGATGCCGGGTCACAAAGGAACAATAACTGTCCATGGAAGCCGCAAGATCGCTTTGGAGTGTGAAAAAGGTGATGCGGCCTATGCTGAGTCGGTTTGTGCCACAGAGGAGTTGAAATTTTACAAAGATAATGTTGATCCAGCATACATGACTCCATTGAAAAAGCTAACTACAGAGCATGATCCAGCCCTGAAGTTTAAATCGGCTGCTGAGACTAAGCTTGTTGACTTCGTACCTGGCGATTCGTCCAAGCAGTTCAGTATTAGTGCGGACTTGGATCCGAAATAGGAAAGCGCGCTCATCGAGTTCATTCGTGAGAACCGGGACATCTTTGCGTGGAAGCCTTCTGACATGCCAGGTATACCGAGAGAACTCGCTGAGCACACTCTTAATATTGATCCTAAGTACAAACAGGTGAAACAGTTTCTCCACCGGTTCAACGAGGAAAGACGCAAAGCTATTGGAGAGGAAGTGGCCAGGCTCTTAGCGGCTGGATTTATCGTTGAAGTTTTCCATCCTGAATGGTTAGCTAATCCGGTGCTGGTCCTTAAGAAAACGGCACCTGGCGTATGTGTGTGGATTACACAGACCTTAACAAAGCTTGTCCAACAGATCTTTTTGCCCTCCCCCGTATTGATCAAATTATTGATGCTACGACGGGTTGTGAGCGTTTGAGATTTCTGGATGCATATTCTGGTTATCATCAGATCAAGATGGCAGTTAAGGACTAGGAGAAGACGGCGTCCATAACTCCCTTTGGAGCCTTCTACTATGTGTCTATGCCCTTTGGGCTCAAGAGTGCCCATGCGACTTATCAACGGTGTGTACAGAATTGCCTTCATAAGCAAATTGGCCATAATGTGCATGCCTATGTGGATGATATTGTGGTTAAGTCAAGGAAGAAGGAAACTCTGGTTGATGAATTGAAGGAAACCTTCGATAACCTACGGACATACAAGATGATGCTCAACCCGGCCAAGTGCGTTTTTGGTGTACCGGCAGGCAAGTTATTGGGTTTTCTGGTGTCCAACAGGGGAATTGAGGCTAATCTGGAGAAGATCACAGCTATCACCTCCTTGGCTAAACCAAAGTGTATCAATGACATCCAACATTTGGCAGGCCAGATTGCCGCGTTGAGCCGGTTTATCAGCCGCCTCGGTGAGAAGGCGATTCCTTTATATCAGATGTTAAAGAAGACAGGCAACTTTGTCTGGAGTTCCACCACTGATGAAGCATTTGAGGACTTAAAGCGGCAGCTCGCCATCGGCCTGTTCTTGCTGCTCTGGTTGACAAGGAACCATTGCTGTTATATGTAGCAGCTAATGCTCGCGCAGTCAGCGTGACTATTGTGGTGGAGCGCAAGGAGGCAAGCAAGGAATATCCGGTTCAACATCCGGTTTACTATATCAGCGAGGTACTTATTGAGTCCAAGCAAAGGTACCAACATTGGCAGAAATCGGTATACAGAGTTTTCATGGCAAGCCAGAAACTTAAACAGTACTTCCAAGGTCATCCCATCATAGTGATCAGTTCTGCTCCTTTGGGAGACATAATCCAGAACAGGGATGCAACTGGCCGGATTGCCAAGTGGGCTATAGAGCTTGGGCCTCACGGGTTGAAATACATGCCTCGGACGGCGGTCAAATCTCAAGCACTTGTGGATTTCATCAATGATTGGACGGAACTGCAAGCGCCTGAAGAAAAGCCGGATCACACCTATTGGACTATTCATTTTGATGGGTCCAGGCAATTGGAGGGCTCGGGGGCAGGAGTCGTGTTAACTTCCCCACGAGGTGATAAGTTCTGTTACGTTCTCCGCTTAATGTTCCCTTGTACTAACAATGCAGCTGAGTATGAAACTTTACTCCATGGTCTCCGGATGGCTAAGGAGATGAATCTCAGCCGAGTTTAGTGCTTCGGTGACTCGGACCTGGTGGCTCAACAAGTATCTGGCACATGGGATTCCAAGGATCCGCTCATGGCAGCATACCGTCGTGAGGTGGATATTATTGCAGGTCACTTCAAAGGTTATCAGGTGGACCACGTGGACCAACGGAAGAACGAAGCGGTGGACGCTTTGAGCCGGTTGGGCTCTCAACGTAAACCAGTTCCGCGTAATGTCTTCTTGGACGTTCTGCACAATCCGTCCGTCAAGCTCCCTAGTGAAGAGGATTTGGCCATTCCTGATCCAAAAGCTCAATTGGTGGCGGCTCTTCATGTCATCCCGGATTGGACGGTTCCTTATCTCGCGTACATGAACCGGGGCGAGTTGCCAGAGCATGAGACTCTGGCCAGGCAGATAATCCGACGATCCAAGTCCATGACTATTATCAACGGAGAGCTGCATCATTGCAGTGTGTCAGGGGCATTTCAACGCTATGTGTCTCCTGAGGAAGGCTGTGAAATTTTTCCCGAGATCCACAAAGGAGATTGTGGTCATCAAATCGGTTCAAAGTCTTTGGTGGCTAAAGCATTTCGCCACGGCTTCTATTGGTTGACTGCTCATGCTGATGCAGAGGACCTGGTCCGACGATGTGATGGCTGTCAGAAGTTCTCAAGACGCGCTCATGTGCCGGCTCAAGAATTGAGGATGATTCCAATTACTTGGCCTTTTGCGACTTGGGGGCTGGATATGGTTGGGCCTTTCAAAAGGTCCAAGGACAAGAAGACCCACCTTTTGGTCGCGGTTGACAAGTTTACAAAGTGGGTAGAGGCAGAGCCTGTTAGCAAGTGTGATGCAGCCACGGCGGTTCAATTCATCAAAAAGGTGATTTTCCGGTTTGGCTTTCCACACAGCATCATTACTAATAATGGTACCAACCTATCCAAGGGTGCTATGAAGGAGTTCTGTCAACGTGAGCACATCCGGCTTGACGTCTCATCAGTGGCTCACCCACAGTCCAATGGCCAAGCAGAGAGGGTATCAAGAGATCTTGCGAGGCATCAAACCCCAGCTTATGGTTCCTTTGTAGTGAACGTCGGGTTGTTGGGTTGAAGAGTTACCATCTGTATTATGGAGCATCAACATCACACCCAATAGATCGACAGGATACACACCGTTCTTCATGGTTTATGGAGCGGAGGCGGTTCTCCCCAGTGACATCCGTCATGACTCACCTCGTGTAGCGGCTTATGTTGAAGCGGACAACGAGGCAGCACGACAGGATGCTCTGGACCTGTTGGATGAGGAGCGTGACATAGCGGCTGCCCGTTCGGTGATTTATCAGCAAGATCTCTGTCCCTATCACAGTCGCCGAGTTAGAACCAAAACCTTTCATGAAGGAGATTTGGTACTTCGGCTCATTCAAGACCAGACTGATATGCACAAGTTATCCCCATCTTGGGAAGGACCTTTTGTGGTCAGCAAGAATCTGCACAATGGGTCATACTACCTGATCGATATTCGAGAGCACAAGGACTCACGTACATCAGAGGAGGAGACCAACAGGCCGTGGAACATAGCTCATCTTCGGCCTTACTATACTTGAGCCATAGGCTCTACTTATGTAAATATTATGACAATGTATATATTATGATCAATGCAATAAACCGGAGCCTCAGCTAAAGCGGGGTCTCTGTTCTTTTTACATCATGTGTGGTTACACGGAGTTTCTATCCTAAAGCGGCCTCCGGTTTACCCCTTGAGTTAGCTTTTTCAAAAGCTTTATATCATATCACTTGGGGGCTTGGTCGTGTCCGAACCATAGCAATGCCATTTGGTAGGCTAAATGCCACATCATCACTTGGGGACTTGGTCATGTATGAACCATAGTCACGCCTCTTGATCGGGCTAGTGCCACAGCATCACTTGGGGGCTTTGGTCGAACCCGAACCATCGCTACACCTCTTGATCGGCGTAATGCCAACGCATCATTTGGGAACCTGGCTGACTTGAACCATAGCTACGCCTTTTCGGGGGCATGGTCTTGTCCGACCATGGTAATGCCACTTGATCGGCTCAAAGCCTCATTTGCAATGGCTTTATCTTTGCCTTTGCTTGAATTCTATTTTCCTACATACCTTTTCTCTTTTTGTTGCGTTTTTAAACCGACATTGTTAAACCGGTTCAACTGTCAATTACAAGTTGACGGAACACGGTCAAATCTTAATCCGGAGACTAACTGCCCGGTTTGGTTTTTTGTTAACATCCTATTATGGAGTAACCGGTGTTCATCATAACCCGGAACGGTTTACATTGTAAACCGGACTTATATTAATAGGAGCTGTTTTCTCCCCCAAACAGTGTGGATTATCAACCCTGCTTCAAGGTTGGCCAGCCAACATCATGCCTAACGATGGCAGGTATTATGTATTTCCATACCTGGTTATACGCTTTAACATAAATTATTATCTTTTGTCTTATAAACATGGATATCATGACCCGTCTGGCGGTAAAACCGCCAAGGCATTTCAGACTTCTTAACTACAGAAAACAGTTTGGACAAATATGATTCAAACAAGCATCAGTTGAGGATAAATATGCACGAAGGCATATCAAGACAAAGTATATAAGCTAGCCTATTACAAGGCGTTCCAGTGCCCAAAAAATGGTCATTGTTTTTTCTCAAATATAGGTCACAGCCTGCAATAGTTTAAACCGGCCACCAGTTCATGCTTGGTCTCCGGCTTGACCTGATGGTTGCGGGTCATCCTGGCACCGGTTCAGCTTCTTACTCCCTACCCAGCGGCTGGAAATCAACAGTTGCCCAGTCTATTCCAGTTAATGCTTGAAAGACAACTTCGCCACTAATCAGCAAGGACGGTTCAATTTCAGGAGCGTAAGTATGCTTACGGATGGGTGGGACAAGATTATCTGCCTCAGGGATTGGTGCAGCAACCCATTTGTTCTGACCATCATAATTGGCTTGATAATGGGATAGATCCGCTTCTTCCGCCAGTTGACAAGCCAGAGGGCGCACTTCCCGGTTTATGGCTCGGAGATCCCCTTCATCAAACGCTGTCCCGTCTTCTTTCAAGATGGGATAGCCTTGGGCCGCTTCAACAGAATCAAAGTCAGGCACCCACGCCTTTGCCCGGATTAAGGCATTTATGGCACGCGTTCTAGCGGCAGATCTCTTCAGCTCTTCAACCCGGGCAGGAAGCATAGGTAGCCTTTCAAGGGTGTCTTTGATCAAAGTGGGCGGCGGATTGTTATGGGATGTTGTATAGATGATCCGTTGGGCACCCGTGTACAGTTGCTCTATCAAAGTATAAGCAGCTTTCAGCTTCTTCCGTACATCCGATCCCAAGTGGCCAATGCGAGTTCCTACATCATTGTAAAGGTTATTAAACCGGCAGATACAGATAGAGGTCTGCTGGAATCAGGAGAGCAAAGGATACTTACCAAATATAGCCGCGGTCATGGCATGAACCTGTCGCTTCACACTGGTTAATTCATCCACCACCGGTTTGAGAGCGGCTTCGACTTTCTCAGCCCTTTGCATTAAAGCGGCTTTCTCAATGGCCCAATCCGCCCGCTCCTTGTTGAAGCCCTCCTTAAGCTTCTCCATGACGCTTAAAGCGCTGGTTAATTCCTCTTTTGCCTTAGAGGTTTCGGCTTGTTGGGACTTCAGGTTTTCTTGCAGGTCGGCGGTTTGACTTTCTCTTTTGCTCAGCTCAGCCTGCATACAGATAATCATATGATGAAAATGACGGTACAGAATTGAAGTAGCAACCACATAACAAGTTATGCCCTTGGTACTTGGGGGCTAATGCATATTTGCTCTTCATCATACAATTTTTTACAAAGTCCCAACCTCAATACAAGTATTCAACTTGGTACTTGGGGGCTAATGGCTATTTGCTCAATAACTACTGATACCGGAATTTTTTATTATCTAAAGTTTCGGTTTAACTGCATTAAGTTGAACCGGCCCTTGGGGGCTACATCAGCAAAGTACAGATAAGTTGAAGTGTATATTGGAAAGTCCCGGTTTAAGTTTATAACTTAATCCGTCACTTGGGGGCTATTGGTATTGGCACATTACTGCATACAAGCAGAAAAGGGTATAAAGAAATTACCTCATATTTGTCCTTCATCATATTGACCAGACCGGCTACATAGTCACGGCTGGTGTACAGCCGGTTCAAATAGCCGGAATGGAGGTCTTGGGCGTTCAGAGCGGCATAAGTTGCTAAATCGGCATTCCACTTGCCTTTACCAATTGCAGCAAACTCATCTTTGGCAGTGTGCTTGGATAAAGCGACAGGATTACTTGGCTCGGTACGACCAATGCCAGTGATAAGGACTTCATCATCTTTTTCTTCACCAGTTCGTACTGGGGTCGCCGGTTTGTCAGTAGTCTTTGGTGGACTAGTTGTTTTGTCAATCCGGACAGGGCTTGTGGGCTGATTGAAAGGGCATGTGGCATCAACATGTGCCTCTTCAACAACAAAGTCATGGTCTTGTGGTGGTGGGTCGTTCAGCACATCATCACGATTGGCTTCTTCAGGATTTGATATTTTGTCCAGTTCAGCAGCGGCATTTTCCTCTGCCGTATTGTTCAGGCGAGCTTTCTTGCTTGGCCTGGGTTTGGCCCTGAGAAAGAAAATTAAGAAGGGTCAGTAGAGTTTCTGTTTGAAGTAATATATCAAAGACACAAGATGGAATATAACTTACCCAAGCACCATTTTAAGTGGTGGAAGCTTGGTGGCTGATGACTCGCCGGAGGATGAATGAGAAGTGCCTTGATAATCGGAACCAGACGGATTAAGAGGTTGACGAAAACAACCCGCTTTAGGGCAAGCTTTGACAAGAGAGTTAGAGACCTCTGAACGGCGTTTCCGAACCGGACTATTCGGTAAACCGGCGGAGGTAACTACCTGGCCGCTGTGTCGGGTTGTGCGGCGAGCTTCGTGCTGTTGGGTCTTCACAAGAAAGTTTGGGTCCAAATAAGCAAGAGGATGAGAAAATTTAACTTTCCGATTTGCCCGACGGATTTTTAGTGAAGGCAAGGGGTTTGAATTGGAGGTTAAAAACTACCGCTACACAGAGCAGAGATTTAGAAGTTCATCCGAGAACCATCGTATGAACAGGAAGCGAATGATGAACACTGATGAACTTGGAAACCCTAGAACAGATCTATGGTGGAAAGGACAGGAGACTTACCGGAGCTGAGGAAGAAGCGGAAAGTTGTCACGATGTTCTGGTATGCTCAGGGTGATGCAGCAGCCAAGGTCGAAGCAGAGGTCGACGGTGGCGGCGGAGCTCCGAAGCTGAACAACGCAAGGAAGACGAAGCAGAAGGGCACAAAGGGGAAAAAGAAATGACCCTTCGGTCCTATTTATAAAGCAAGGGACATGTGTCAGGCACGAGAGTCAAGGGGCCGCAAGTTTGGAAACGGAGTTGTCGCCTCGATTGTCGCAGATCTATTAAATAAGGAGGTATCATGGATAGTTTCTTTATAACACATGACGTCACGCCGGTTTACAACGACCTAAGAAGATGACGTCACAACGGTTCACCAGTTTACAGAAGATGTTGAAGATGAAGATTTTGCTAAGGATTGACATGAACCTGTTCAAATCAATCTAGGGCCTAATGTTGGGGATATTACTACTGGGCGTGAACCGGCCAGGACAGGCCGGGTTAACTTCATCAGTAGTCAAGTATGCTTGAAGCCCGTGAGGATATTCTATAAGGGCCCAAGGCCCAGAACCGGTTTAAGGCCTGTAGCCGTGAACCGGTATTAGCATGTAACTTGTGTTGTAAGTTAGGAATACTAGAGACCGAACCGGACACACCTATGAGCCGACATCGGGACTCTGTAAACCGGCGGGCGTCACCCGTGTATATAAGGGGACAACCCGGCGGCGGTTCAAGAACAACAGACAACAACTCAAGACCTAGGCGAAGCTTGTTTGCTCCCTAGTCATCGAAACCCCATCAATTCCATCACAACTAGACGTAGGCTTTTACCTTCATCGAAGGGGCTGAACTAGTATAAACTCTCTTGCATCCCTGTGCCCGCTTTAACCCCTTCAAGCTAACTCATAGCGATGGCTCCGTGACTAAGTCCTTCCATGAGGACATCTACCGTGACAAAACCACGACAAGGCTTTTGTATGGGTAGCGTGCAGAAGAAATCTTGATAGCTTACACATGAAGCTTGGTTCGATTATTGTGCTGCAGAAGCTTGAGTTCCGTACATGAGAAGCTTCTCCTCGGGTTTGCTTGTTGAGAAAAATTCATTTCCATCTGTCAGAAGCTTTTACCGAGGTATCTTGTTGAGAAAGACCGGGTACCATGGGCCGGAAATTGTTCACATATCATGCTGAGGAAAAATTGAGGAGCCTTGCCTCATAAATTTCTTCCGATAGCGTGTGGAATAATGCTGGTTTTCTTATATCCAAAACTTCATACTGATATGCAGACTGAAATCCATGCACACGTCCATAATATTTTGCGGCTGATTATTTGCATGAGAAAATTTGTTTGACTGTCTTCCTTGAGCATATCACATCCTGACTTTCTCTTGGAGTATAACATATTTCAAGTACCATTTATTGCTGAGCCAAAACTTTGCCTATGATCCATACCTTTTGACTGAAATATATACCGTTGGTCTTGCATCTGACTTGTCTTTATGCTGGCTGGATCATTACTGCTGTAGAATTGATGCGGATAATCAATCCAAGACACAATTGGCATTCTGAGCGGATATTCCTTATATCATGCGGTTGACTGAGAAGGCCATAATGTTTAGCTGAGCTTCTTCCAAATATTTGAAATACTTATTGCTTCTTTGAGTCCGGTGTCAGCTGATGAGCAACTCTTTATATGGAAAAAAACCGGGGCCCAAAAAAAGAAAGTAGCAAAAGAAAACTCAACTAAACAAAAACACACAACAACAATCAATTCACACACAATCAATATCACATATTACTACTAGTCACACAATATGCATGCCTACTTAAGCACAACAATCTCGCGGGATCTCCGGCTCTACAATCTAGCATGTTGTGACGTTGTGCACGAGGACGAATAAATGGGTCGAAGAATTGGTGTAAACAGCGCTACACCAAGTGCTAGCTTAGCCAGGTAGCAGCCTGGACTAGCTCGGAGGTGAGGACGGACTTGGTAATCATGTAGTGGGACACGAAGGTCGCAACCACATTATTATCAAGTGATCGGAAAAAGATATGTACTCGTCCAAGAAATAGGATAGCAGGAAAAAACTGAGGCTGCTGACATTGCCCTTTCTTGATAACTACGATCATTAAGGGTTGCCAACATGACAAGAAAAATTACGATCCGGGGTAGAAGCATGTCTACCACCAAAACAAAAGGTGGGGCTGAAGGAAATAATTCGGTGCGATACGTGAGCACCATTTTTTCAAACAGTGGCGGGATCACTTGGCATCACTCTGATGGGACAGAAATGACGTCAAACACCGAAGAATGAGCAAGAAAAGAAAACTGGAGAAATGCAAAAGGCTGAGTTGTAGTGGATCCGAACCGATGCCAGCTACACTCAAAAGATAAACCGTTAGTAACAAATACTAAGGCTATATGCATGCTATGCAACAAACAAATGCAACAACCAAATGCAATAAACAAGCCAGACTAGGTACTACCGATTTCTACCGCTCGCGCTGACTAGGGCGTCCTACAGCCAGACCTGCTCTAATACCAAGCATGTGGCACCCCAGCTCAGAGAAACCGGAACTCCCCGTATTCCAGCCCAGAGATCGAGGAGAAGTCTCTGGAATACGACACTGCTTGACATAGAACAAATCAGCTCTTATTACAAGAATAATAATTACACGGGTCTGATGTTACAAAGAAGCACATTAGCACGGCGACACTACGCCTGCGATACTATACTTGCTCTATGCTAGCAGCGGAACAACTCGTAGCAGCGGAATACTTCTAGCAGCGGAACAACGACGAAGGTGGTGAACTCCACTCTGCAGGGACTCTGGCTGGGACACGATCTAGCTCGCACGCACGGCAACCATCGACAAGCAATCAAGCAATCAAGGCATCACCTGCAATCTGGCATGACACGTCAGGTCAGTACATTGAATGTACTTGCAAGCTCACAACAACCATAAACATCAGGGCAAGACAATAACATAGCATTTAATAGGTTAATTAAATTAGCAACTATTATGATGAAACAACTACTAAGCCTGGTATGAAACTGATACAATACTAGTAAATCACCATCTTAGATCTCCATAACCATATCTCTCTTGGCTAACCGGCCAAGCAATATACCATCTCGATCACCTCATGATCAAATCCAGATAGTGATCATTCCGGCGATCACAACCACGACCAACACTTGGTCTCAAACGTGATCCTTTCGGCTATCACTACCAAGACCAACACTTGGTCTCAAACGTCATCATCAACATCCTGCCAATCTGTCCTGGTCAACATATCAACATATCCACATATAAATCACCTATAAGTCATTCCATCATGTGAGTGTTGATCAAACGGTGGGACCTAATACGAACCCATGCCCACGACCGAGGACGCGGCTATCAATAGTTTAAACAAATACACTCTATAGAGGTAGCGCACTTTACCCACACCACAGAACCCATGGCCTCGTACTCCCATTCGGGTGGACCAACACCCCTTCTGGGTTTAGTCCTGGGTGGCCCCGTACCTACCAAAGACACAACGACCATCGTCGAGACCAAAACATAAACGTCCCAACGGGGACAAAAAGGCGCCTAACAACTACGGGCACACAAGGTTATGTCTGCTTACCGGGCCAGGGTACGCACGCCCATAACCTTCCATCGTTGGAGGCACCGACGAGAGACATGACAATAGACCGCATTAGGGCCTTCCCATAAGGCAAATGTGGTTGCATTGGAAGAGCCCGGTTCGGTGGCACCTGACCAACTTTTTTTGAAATCAGTGATTGTGGGAGAGGCTCCCACTGACTTTGTATTACTCACAACAGAACAGTTAAATGTGTGTTACAATGGGTTTTAGGCCCCCCGGCCGTAAGGGTTGCAGAATCAAAAACTAGCGGCCCAAACTTACAATGAAATCAGAGAGAAAAGGATGAACTTTCTTAGGACAGTTATGGATCACCAAACCCAACAGATGTTTGAACCTAGCTAACCACGCCACGAACGAGTGTGGGATCCCCCTGAAATGTTGGTTGTTTCTTTCCATCCACAGGCTCCAAGCAGCAAGCAAGAAGATATCCATGAATAACGGCCGACGCCAGCTCTCTCTCCCTCCATGCAAGATGGCTAGCATGTTGGTTCCTCCTGGCCAGGTCAGACCAACCTTACTCCAGCATCGTTGGGCGAAGGGGCACGTGAAGAAGAGATGTTCCATGGTTTCCTCGGGGGGTTTTTGGCAGAGCATGCAAGTGTAGTTGCCCCCGGCTACAGCAAAGTGCCGCCGCTTCAGCATGTTCCTGGTGTTCAAACGATCGACCATAAGCAGCCACCCAAACATCTTGAACTTGATCAGGCTTTTGGAGTTCCATAGCCATCCAAAGGCCTCGTCAGCTTTCACCTGCATGAAACAGTGGTTGTAGTACTTCTTTGATGAATAACGTCCTAGGTCACAGACCCAAATGTCGGCCGAGCCATTTTCCAGACTGACATGCGAGGACCCTCGCTGTATCTCTCTGATCTCCTCCCTGGCCTGGACCGAAAGAGGCAGACTGAAGATCGTGGCTGGATCAGTGGTCCTGAGAATCTTGGCAATGGAGTCATCCTCGTTCAGGGCATAAGAGAAGGCTCGCGGATGCGTGTCCATCAGTGCGGAGCCATTGTCACTAAACCAGACATCTTTCCAAAACAGAGAGCTGCATCCATCCCCGGGGATGACCTTGGTGACCCCACGGAAGGTTCCACTGAGCTGCATTACGTCTTTCCACCAAAAGGAACCCACCGGCTCAATGGCGTGCGGCACCTTGTTCGGGTAGTACGCCTCCCAGACTAGCTGAACCCAGGGCACATCCTCACGATTGTAGAACTTGAACAAATGCTTTAGGAGAAGCGCGGCATTTTGTATTTTGATATCAATAACACCAAGGCTACCACACCGTTTCGCTCGACAGACAAGCTCCCAGGCAGCAAGGGAGTTGGATTTGACCCCATCATCAGAATTTTTAGCCCAGAGGCAGTAGCGGCGTAGTTTGTCGAGGTGCTCAACCACTTTAGGGTGCAGCTTGATCGTGCACATTGCATAGATCAGCATGGAGGTGACCACCGAATTGACCAGCGTCAACTTGGCCCCCGACGACATCAGTGATAAGGCAGTGGATGTTTTCCTCTCAACCGAGTGCACCAACGGCATGAGATCTAGAACGCTCGGCCTTGTCGTCCCCATGGGGAGACCGAGGTAAGTGAACGGCAGGGTGCCAACAAAGCAGCCAAACACCTCTGCCAACCCACTCGCACGCTGGTGGTCGATATTAATGGGTATGAGGGTCGATTTATGGAAGTTGATCTTGAGTCCCACCGAAGACGCATAATCCTCCAAGATAAGTTTCATGCGGGCGGCCTGTGTAGGACAAGCTTGAATAACCAAGAATGTGTCGTCAGCGTATTGCACCACCGGGAAGTCACCTGCATTTTCACGAGGAATGGGAAGCTCCAGCAAACCCTGAGTGTAAGCGTCATTGATCGCAACTTGGAGCAGATCAACCGCAAGGACAAAGATCAGTGGTGAGAGAGGGTCACCTTGTCGCATGCCACACTTGCATTTGAATGTCCGACCAGGAACACCATTTAAGAGGACTGACGAAACTCCCGAGCCAAAGATCGTTACCTGACCAACTTAATGACGGAATTTATCCCCAAAAATATAACTGTGGTAACTGATACTCCGATATCAACTATCAAACTATAAGCCAAGTCATAGCAATATCCAACAAATAATCCAAGCATAATATCATCATCTCAAAATATTCCAAGGGTAGCACAACACTACTGTTATTATGAATCCGAAAACAATAATCCTACTACTCCAATAACAAGAATAAATCAATTCGGCTAAGATCCACATGTAAACATCATCCCCAAAAATAATACTCCAAGCAACAGAACATCAACTAGCATCATGAAAATAATCATACTAACCACTAATAATCCAAAGGCAGCATGATATCCAGAGTAATACTCCAAAATATCATATCCAAGCCATCATGAAACCAATCATAAAAGCCACTAAGAATCCAACGGCACATGTCATCCACATAATCATCAAAATATTAATCCTAGAACTCCAAGCAAATATCATGGCAATAACAAGATCAAAATAATACTCCGATAAATGCCATGAACAAATCACAAGTAGCTAACACAATATTTTAAACAAGTTTAAATAAAGCAACCATGTCACTGCATTGAAATCATGCAAATGGAGGATGTAGCTTGCCTGGGGTGGAAGAAATCACTAGGAGAAAATGCGAGAAACTCGCGGAAAGGATCGCCGGAAAACGGATCTCTCTTGGAGGGGGCTGATTAACGGCAAGGGCAAAATGGTCATTTTCAGAATGTTAACACATGGTGAAAATGATACCAACAGAACGGGCTCGACGAAACAAAGAAGTGAGCTTTGGAATCACCTCATTTGGAGTTGGGAGTGAAAAGATATGATAGTTTTTCTGCCAGGGACCCATTTGTAATAAAATCATCACAAATAGGCCCTCAGGCGGAAAAACAGAACGTGCACTAGGCAGAAATATGCCTTCTCCTCTGGAAAATATATTCCACGCTGAAACAGAAAGGAAATACGCTTTCAGATCAGTGAAAGCGCATTCTGGTCTAAAGAAAGATGAAACTACGCTTACGGGAAGCTAAGACGTAATCTGTGGATTACGCCTCCACTTATCCACGTCAGCGTACCTGGATCAACGGGGCAGAGGCTGCCACGCAGGGCCCGCAAGGAGAAGAGCACCCACCTGGCCTCTATCTTCTTATTCCTCGTCCTGCTCCCGCACGGGACAGAGGAGGCAGGGGAGGGCGCGTCACCGGCGATGGGCCGGCCGGCTCCGGCCGTCTCCGGCGAGGGAGACGCCACCAGAGGGCTCGGGAGTCCATACTGCCTCCATTCAGAGAGGAAGCGGGCGCCGAGGAGAGCTAGGGTGGCTGCAACCCGTGACAACAGAGGGACGGGGAGGCAGAGACCGAACGAGGTAGCGGCGGCCTGAGGCACTCCAGCGAGAAGTAGAGGGGGCGGGGAGGGTCGCCGGAGTGAGGGGCTTCTAGTGGTGGTGGATATGAGGAGAGGGAGGGCTCGGCTTGCTCCAATCGAGGAGGAGACCCGAAGCGGCCATGGCCGCAGTGGTGGTCGTGGAGGGCGACTCGGGCTCGGGGAAGTGATCAGGGAGTCGTGGGGGAGTGGGTAGAGGTCGCTGGTGAGGAGAAACGCACCCAGGACGAGCTTATATAGCCGCGGGGCGAGGAGGCCAAGCTGGCATCACCGCGGACACGTGCCCGCGCGCATGAACTTGGAGGCAGGCGACAGGGGAGGCACAGTGGAGTCTCTCACGGGGCAGAGGCGGCCAAGGGAGCACGGGGAGGATGATGACAACGACGAGTAGAGCCAAATGGAGCACTGAGCTCTCGCAGACGTTCGGCGGCAAGCGTCGGTGAGCGTCGGTGAGGGGTTTTACTGAGAGGGAGAGAGGTCCATGACGACGGTGACGACGTGGTAAAACTCTTGGACATGCTCACGCGCGCGAAGCCGACGAGAGGAGGAGCTGCCGACGCACAAACGGCCACTTGACGCGGCCATTGCACACAGAGCGCATGCACTGTGGTGCCATTAACGCGCTCACCGCGTGCACTGGCACGTAGCGAGGGAGAGGGGCTTGACCATGTTGTCTAGTGGGTAGTTCATCCAGGGTAGGTCTCAACTACGGTGGTAGTTTGGTGAAAACTGCTATTTGTTAAGTGGTAATCACCCCCTGAAGTTTACTGCAGTAAACATGGGTGAATACTGGTGATCAACACGCATTTTACTGGTGCCAAAGAGTTTGTCTGGGGTGATTAACTAAGGAAGGACTATGATCTTGGAGGTTTTGAGGCATAATGGAGCACAAACTAACATAGTTGCTTTGTAACTCACATTATGTGTCTAGAATCAAGATTTGGATGATGCACTCACATGGAGTAATAACTTGAGGTAAAACTTGGCAGGGCTTAGTGATTTGGCCAGATAAAGGTGATGTAAAAATTTCATACCAATTGGTTTTACCAAAATGGTACTTCCTTCACAGCTATTCCCTCTGCCCAGAATCTTGCAACAATTCTAGAGAAATAATGGCTGGATGAACTATGCCCAAAATGACTGGAGGTAGCTTATATGGATAATAGAAGGCCTAGAAACATTGGCAGCCATAATGGAGCAAGATAAAATATACTTGCTTCACAAACTGTAATTTTGGGCAGAATCAAGGAATTGAAGATGATCTCACATAGAGGCATTACATGAGCTCTACTTTTGTGGAGGGCTATGACACTACAAAAAAAAGACACATCCGTGACAATTTGGGCCGAACAAATTTTTTTGTCATACATATGACACTTCTATGACGATAATTGTGACAAAACCCGGTATCATCATAGATGTGGTGGGCCCCTACTTCTATGACAAAAAATCATGACAGAAAATGGGCTTTTCGTCCTGGGCGGGCCGGAGACGCAGCTGCATGCCATTCTTTGGGCCGTCCATGACGGAAAAAATCGTGGTAGAAGCGAGGGCGAGGAAAATTTCGGCGAGTTCCCGGTTACGGTGGGAGGTCGGGGGCCGAGCGATGCGCGTTTCTCTCGTACACGTACGCACGTGTGTGCGAGGCGTTGGCTCTAACTGAACCCAAGCGAGGCGTTGGGCTCTAACTGAACCCGAGCGATTGCACTGCAGGCTACGTGTTACTGAACCCGAGCGATCGATCGATGGCTGTTAACTGAACCCGGTCGAGCGATTCCTTCGCTGCTGCTGCTAACTGAAGCCGATCGATGCTGCCTCTGGGATGAACAGTGAGCGTTGCAGGGGGGGTTGGATGAACAGTGAGCGGTGGCGTTGCCTTTGGATGAACAGGACCCCGTGGTGTGGTGGAGGGCTGGATGAACAGTAGACGGTGGAGGGGTGCCCGTGGAGGGGTGGATGAACAGGACCCCGTGTGTGGAGGGGTGGATGAACAGGACCCC
>NC_041389.1:278218219-278238267 GCF_002162155.2 Triticum dicoccoides
CAGGACCCCGTGGTGTGGAGGGCTGGATGAAAAGTAGACGGTGGAGGGGTGGTTGAACAGGACCCCGTGGTGTGGAGGGCTAGATGAATAGTAGACGGTGGAGGGGTGGTTGAACAGTAGCCGATGGAGTAGCGCGCGGTGGAGGCTGGATAAATAGGAGCCCATGGAGGCCGGAGGAGGTCGACGGTAGCCCGTGGAGGCTGGAGGAGGTCGACGGTGGAGATGAACAGTATCCCGTGGAGTCCCGTTTTGCAGTACGCCACACCCCTCCCAATGAACACGACCCCCATTTCGACCGTAGAGCTCCAACACAAGTCCGTTTCGTCCGTTTTGCGATACGCCACACCCCTCCCGATCAACAGGACCCATGTTTCGATTGTAGGACGTCCATTTCCTCCGTTTTGCGGTACGCCACACCACTCCTGATCAACAGGACCCCCGTTTCGACTGTAGGAGGTCCGTTTCCTCCGTTTTGTGGTACGCTAGACCCCTCCCGATCAACAGGACCCTGTTCCGAACGTAGGAGGTATGTTTCCTCCGTTGTGCGGTACGCCAGGCCTCGTTTCCATCGCCTGTTCCGTCCAAGCCCTCCCGATGAACACGACCACGCATTCCGCTCCGACCCACGGTTGGCTTCCACGCGTTCCGTTGCCTCCCGATGAACACGACGCATTACGTTGCCTCCCGATGAACATGACGCATTCCGTTTCCTCCCCATGAACACGGCGACGATGATGTTTCTCTGTTCCGACCCGGCCATGTACACGAGCCCTGGCCATACGTATGCGCGAGTAGGTGTTCGAGACCCCGTCCGTATGTACACATACGTGGCCATATTTTCTTTCTTGCACCCTGGCCATTGTACGTACGTGTACATGCTACATGCGCGCCTCTACTACGACACGTGCGTGCCTCTACATCCACCAGTATATATGTACGTACACGTTCGCGACCAGACTGACATCGCTACGTACGCTTCGACCAAGTGGATCCCGACTGTCAGGCACTTCATTGCGTGCGAAGATGTAGCTGGTGGGTCCCAGCAGTCCAGGGGGCGAATCGTTTTTTTTGTTTTGCCAGGACGCACTTTCTTGCGTGCGTAGGTGTAGCTGGTGGGTCCCAGCAGTCAGGGGGGAAACGTTTTTTGTGAAATACGGTGGCCCGTCCGGTGGGTCTCCGCTGTCAGGTGGAGGAATAATTATTTCGCGTGTAATAAGGAGGCACTTCCTTGCTGCGGACGTGGACCCAGCTGTCAGCGTCTCCACGCATAGTACTCTTCCGATGGAAGTCGGTCGTTGACCACATTGACCACGCTGCACCGAGAGCACCACGGCGGTGGACGACGGAGAGGCCTAGGAAGGGGACGACACGGAGGCAAGGAAGACTCGGTAGTTGTTTCCCACGCGGAGGGGAGTATGACTATACGAGGGTTTACTGGTTTGTCTGCCGTCGCCAGAGAATAACAGCATGTGTGGGTGAGTAGAGGGATGGCTAGGCCAGCGATGGGAGTATGGTGGGGCGGTGAGGCCTATGCGGCAGCACAGCCGGCCGCGGGGAGGAGGGAGCAGGCAGTCCCGCCGGCGCTTGTTTGAGTGGCTGGAGCAGGAAGAGCAGAGATTGAAGAAGCACGACGGCCGTTGGATGGACATCCAACAGTTAGTGCTTGTGCGTCAACCTTTTTTTAGGAAAGCCTCAAATCTGTGGAAAACAGCATATATCCCATCTGTCATTATTTCTAATAATTTACATCCCATTTGCTAATTCTTAAGGTTTTTTTGGAGCCCATATTCTTTTTGTTAGCATTACAGCCCATATTGTGGCCACGGTTAAAAAATTATACGAAATTTTGCATATTTCGGTGCGGTCCGAACTGTTTTTAATCCCGAAATTTCGACTCACATTCAAACTGATTTTAAAAATAAATGTATATCAATATAAAATCCAACAAATTCTCCACGCATAAGAATTAATGTAATTTAAAATCTTGAAATGAAAAAAAAGGTATTTGAAACTAATTGCCGGTTTGATGTGTTTTAAAAATGTACAGCCCATTTCTCATTACTGATGGGCCATTTTCTCGGCCAGCCGAATGAAATCTCTCCTCGTCTTGAAAGATTTGCATCCCAATAGGCCTGACAAAGCGACTTACATGGCAAATCACAAAAAAACTGGGTTGTGGCCGTGGACCCAGCTGTCAGCCTCTCCACGTACAATACTCTTTCGATGGAAGTCGTTCCTTGACCACGTTGACCACGCCGCGCGAAGAGCACCACGGCGGTGGATGACGGCGAGGCCTAGGAAGGGGACGACGCGGAGCTGGGGAAGACGCGGCAGCGGAAGCCCACGTGGAGAGGAGTACGAGGGTTCACTAGTTCAGCTGCGATGTGAGGCTACCGTCGCCTCAGGGCCTGGCCAGTGGTGGGAATAGTAGGGGGCGGAGAGGCCTCTGCGGCAGCACAGCCGGCCAAGGGAGGCAGGAGCATGCGGCACGACCGGCGCTGCTTTGGGCAGCTGGAGCAAGAAGACCAGAGGTTGAAGAAGCACTACAGCCGTTGGATGGACATCGTATGGTCACTAGAGCTAGAATCGTTCATATTGACTAAGTTGACAAAGCCCATCGTCCCCGTCAACTTAGTAGGCCCACAAGTCAGCCTCCCACCAAGGTGGGTCCCAGCTAGCCGGGGGAGTATTCATTTTTTTGTGCGTAATAAGGAGGCACTTCCGGTGGGTCCGAGCTGACAGCGGGGGGAACGTTTTTTCGTGAAATACGGTGGCCTGTCCGGTGGGTCCCAGCAGTCAGGGGGACACAATTTTTTCGCAAAATACTGGTGGCCCGTCCGGTGGGTCCCCGCTGTCAGGTGGAGGAATAATTATTTTCCGCGTAATAAGGAGGCACTTCCTTGCGGCTGCCGTGGACCCAGCTGTCAGCCTCTCCACGTACAGTACTCTTCCGATGGAAGTCGTCCGTTGACCACATTGACCACGCCGCGCCGAGAGCACCACGGCGGTGGACGACGGCGAGGCCTAGGAAGGGGATGACACGGAGCCGGGCAAGACGCGGCAGTGGATGCCCACGCGGAGAGGAGTACGAGGGTTCACTGGTTCGGCTGCGGCGTGAGGCTGCCATCACCGCAGAATAACAAGGGGTGTGGGTGAGTGGAGGGATGGCCTGGCCAGTGGTGGGAGTAGTATGGGGGCGGTGAGGCCTCCGCGGTAGCACAACCGGCCACGGGAGGCAGGAGCAGGCGGCATGACCGGCGCTCCTTTGGGCGGCTGGAGCAAGAAGACAAGAGGTTGAAGAAGCACTATGGTCGTTGGATGGACATCATACTGTCACTGGAGTATTGACTAAGTTGACAAAGCTCTCCGTCCCTGTCAACTTAGTAGGCCCACAAGTCAGCCCAACAATATGGTGGGTCCCAGCTAGCAGCGGGTATTCATTTTTTGGGCGTAATAAAGAGGCACTTCCTTGCGTACGAAGATATAGCTGGTGGGTCTGACCTGTCAGCGGGCGGAACATTTTTTCGCGAAATACAGAGGCTATTCCTGTGGGTCTTAGCTGTCAGGTGGAGGAATCATTATTTTGTGCATAATAAGGAGGCTTTTCCTTGCCTGGGGCCGTGGACCCAGCTGTCAGCCTCTCCACGTACAGTCCACTTCCGATGGATGTCGTTCATTGACCACGTTGACCAGGCCGCGCCGAGAGCACCAGGGTGGTGGACGACAGCGAGGCCTAGGAAGGGAACGACACGGAGCCATGGAATACTCAGCAGTTGTTTCCCACGCGGAGGAGTACGAGGGTTTATTGGTTCGTCTGCCGTTGCCGGAGAATAACAGCATGTGTGGGTGAGTAGAGGGATGGCTAGGCCAGCAATGGGAGTACGGTGGGGCGGTGAGGCCTGCACGGCAGCATAGCCGGCCGTGGGAGGAGGGAGTAGACAGTCCCGCCGGCGCTTGTTTGAGCGGCTGGAGCATGAAGAGCAGAGATTGCAGAAGCACGACAGCCGTTGGATGGACATCCAACAGTCACTGCTCTTATGTGTTGACCATGTTGACAGGACGTTGCGTGTGCGTCAACCTTTTTTTTATGAAAGCATACGCGTCAACCTATAGTAGGCGCACAAGTCAGCCTCAAATCTGTGGAAAACAGCATACAACCCATCTGCCATTATTTCTAATAATGTACAACCCGTTTGCTAATTCTTTAGAATTTTTTTGGAGCCCATCTTCTTTTTGTTAGCATTACACCCCATATTGTGGCCACGGTTAAAAAGTATACGAAATTTTGCATATTTCGGTGCGGTCAACTGTTTTTAATCCAGAAATATCGATTCACATTCAAACTATTTTGAAAAATAATTTATATAAATATAAAATCCAAATAATTGTGCACGCATAAAAATCAATGGAATTTAAGATCTTGTAATGAAAAAAAATTGAAACTAATTCCCGGTTTGATGTGTTTTAAAAATGTACAACCCATTTCTGGGAAAACCAAATGAAACTCTCCTCGTCTTGAAAGATTTGCAGCCTAGCATGGCCGATAAAGCAAGTAGGCCTTGTTTGGGTATTTCTTTAAAAAATAGAACTGGGCTAGCCATTTTCAGCAAGAAAAAAACACAACTGGGCTCATGATGTGGTAAACATAAATAAAACCCTGGCTAGATGGGCCACAGGCCCCGCACAGCCCCGTTGTTACCCTGATCCGTCGCTAAAACTAGTATAAATAACAACTGCTTGTTCCTCAAAAAAAATACGCGACTTGCTGGGTCCCTGGTGTCAGCCACTCGTAGTGTAATTCTCTCATTTATTGACTACATTGACAATGGTGTGAGCCCCAGATGTCCAACCATTAGGAGGAACCATATTTTTGGGCTTGTACTATACAGGCACTTGCTTGCGTACTGCCATGACGCTGGTGGGTCCCTACTGTCATCCTCTCCACGTACAGTCATCTCCTTGTTCCTCTCGGTTGTTGACGACGTTGACAACGCAAGAGGGCGGCGCACCGCGCATGGCGAGCGAACCAAGGCCGCAAGGCGGAGGACGACGGCGAGGCCTCGGACGGAACGAACAGGAGCCATTGAAGATGCGCCGGTCCAGTCGCAGGCGGAGGGGAGTACGAGGGTTGACTGGTTCGGGCGCGGGTGCGTGTTGGGGCTGATGTCGCCGGAGAATAACAGGACGTGTGGGGGAATAGAGGGAGGGACTGGCCAACGCTGGAGGGTACGTACGATAGGGCGGCGGAGGCGCAGCCAGCCATGGGAGGCGGGAGCAGGCAGAGCCGATGGGGTGGTTTGGTTTGGGCGGTTGGAGGAAGAAGACAAGAGATAGAAGATACACGACAGATGTTGGATGTCAATCCAACGGCTGGTAGGCAGAATCGTTTGTTGACTGGCTAGTAAGTCGACACCACCTTGGATAGGCTATTTCCTCGCGGGTCCCAAATGTCAGAATCCAAATCTGTCACGGTCATCCAGCCTTTCCTATGAAAATTTACAGCCCATTTGATGTGCTAGTTTGAAATAAGTTTGTGGGTGCTGGTGGGGGCTAATCACTTGGCTTCTGTAATCCACAATGAGCTCAAGCAGCCGGCGAGAGTGATGTTATTTCCCTTGGTTGGGATTTGTTACAATATTTCACTCTAAATTAAACGAATGGCAAGCCATTTGCCTTGTTTCAAAGAAAATATGACAGTCACAGCCGAGTTGAAAAGGGCAGGAACATCTAACTTCAGCTTACAAACTGTACAAAAGCACGAGGGTTAATTGTTCATCAGGTTTACAAAAAAACCAGATTGAAAAGGGCAACAACATCTAACTCCAGCACTGTTTTCGGCAGTCACAGTCAAATGGATCGGTCAGGTCCATAGAATGAACATCCTGGGTCGTAAAATTTACTGGATTATGACCACAATATGTTGTATATAGAAGCCCGGCACGTTCAGAAGCTCTTTTGCCCACCTGAAACTCCTTTTTTTGCTCTTCGACATACCCATCCGTCAAAACCATGCTGCTGATAAACTTAAGCCTGATGGACAATAGTAACCTCGCATTCAGCAGGAAGAATGTGACAAATCTTGTGTTTGCATGGTTGGCTACATATCATTCTAGCGTTATTTTCTTCAATCAAATCTCATGAGAAGTGAGAAAATCTCGATGCTTATGAATCCACCGATTGGTTGTAACTTTCTTACCCCGTCCTGTTGCCTAAATAGACATGAAGATTGAAAACAGTTAAGGTCTAAAAGAAGAGTGTCGAAAGAGAAACAGCTGAACGGTTAATTCTAGTACACTATATGCGGGATTCCAGTGTGCGTGAAATTATCACCTTTATATACAACTTCTCCAGACATGGAAAGCATTGCAGCAAGCCAATAATCGTGTTCAGATCAAAACTATTCATTTGGATATATAAGATCTTGACAGAATCCAGCACCATTGATAGGCCATCCATGGAGAAACTCTTCATTGAGCATAGAACATAATATTAGTACAAAATGTGTACTCCAAGATGATATATAAATTATGCACAGAAATTTAAAATGCAGCTTATGGTTACAAGTGTAGATGATAATATAAAGTACCTGAAGAACTGTGGAGCCAAACACCATATTGAAATGAGCACAGAGATCATGTATTACACCCAAGGTCTCCAGTTTAGGCGCAGAGAGGACGGTTATTTGCAACGGTGAATAACTAGAATCAAGGATCAACCTTTGAAGTGAAGGGGCATCTTGGATGATGAGCTGCCTTCCATCAAAAGAAATTCCAATTCTTACAAGGTTAGGTGACTTTATTTGGAGACAACCAATTCTAACTGTGAAAACAAGCACCAAGCACTCGAGCGCGGGGCATCTGGAGTGGATGATGCTGTGCAATGAGGCCTCCGATATACGAACCCGCACAAGTGAAAGTTTCTTGAGAAATGGGAGTCGAAGGTTTAGTACTAGATTGTCTGGTAGGTAGCACTGCGCAAAGGTGGCGGTGTGGACAGAGGACGAAAACCGCGAGATGGACATCGGTGCTGAGGGAACAAGTTCATGGTGTTCGGTATGTGGTATGTGATTTCCAGGGGAATAGTAGAACTCAAGCAGCTGTAGTTCTGTGAATTCAGGGGATTTCAGCCAGGCGTCCACCGTGCAGGGCATGGTATGCTTGCTCAGGTAGCATGACGGGATGCAGAGGCTTTGAACGGAGCCCTGGTGGGAGGATATGATGGCTCTGGGGATTTCAAAATCATTGAAGAGAGATAGCTGATGACAGTCGAGATTAAGGGGCAAGGCGTGCCATAGAGGGCGCCACCGAATTGAGAGGATTTGGGTGCGGTAGCAATCCTTGGTGGGGAGAAGCGAGATGATCTCCCCAAGGATGGTGTCCGGGAGATCGCTGATGCGGTCCACCCGAGATTCTACGGGTTCCTGGGATCCGGTGTGGGCAGGGTCGCCGCTTCTCCCCGTGCTGCCGGGTGCAGGATCTACAACAGGCGTCGCCGCTCTTGGGAGCCTCATCTTCTTGGCACTGGGGTCAGCCGACTCCATTTTCCTCGAGGGCGTCGCGTCGCGCTCATGGATTTGAGCAGAGTAATGAATGACGAGCCTAGTTGTAGTGCGAGCAAAGAAGAAGGGGAGCTGGGGGTTTTCTTTAGGAGTGAGGAAGAAGGGAGCTGGGGTTTTCTACAGGAGTGAGGTGAGGAATTTGGGGGTACGAGTGGAGCAAGCTGACGTGAGGTGGGTGGGAGCGAGGAGGAAGAAGAGAACCCAGGTTTTTTTGCGGGGCGGGGGGGGGGCAGTGTGTTGGGTGTGCGTAGCGCCTCTCATTCAGTAAATATATGGGCTTTTGAATTGATTTTACTATTTACTAGTGTGGATGGGCTGTTTTGTCTTGGGCCCAGAGAAACAATTACTACTAGTACAGTGGAGACACTCTACAGCTACCCAGAAAAACAATTACTACTAGTACAGTGGAGCCACTCTACCGCTTCTGGCTCCTCCTAGGTCATTGAAACGTCTCCCTCTACTGAATGTCGTTATACTTTTGTTCATCGACATGCGGGCCATGCAGCGCGCGGGCCCAAATGCCATCCACCAAATTAGAAGGCAGTATGCAGGCGGAGAGTCACCCCGGTCGTAGCGTGGCAGTAACGAGCCATCGTATCACAAAACCCCACCTCCCCGCAGTCTAAGTTTGACGGACGAAGCAACCATCATTTCACTCTTCGCTGAATCCCCTTCTCCCTCACCGTCTTCAAGAAAGGCAACACTCGCATCTGCCACTGTTCTTCTCTCTGAATGAAGGTAAGGTAAGCGGATCTGTGATGTTGGTATATTTTCGTTCAGAGAAAAAAATAACTTTTGCAAAGCAGTAACTGATCATCACTCTCTTTTTTGTTTCATTGTCATTGTGATTGTGTTTTCCTTTCAATGGTCTCCTAGTATTTGTCAGTTTCATATTGGAGCAGACGCGGGAGGCTAATCCTCACGTGACAGAGAGCTCCAAGAAGATGGAGGCAACCACCGAGGTGACCCCAGATACTGAGATGGTCAACGCCCCGTTTGAGGTTACAACCCCCGTGGCACTGCAGGAGTAGTTTTCCCCCTTCGAGGATGTGTCCCCCCCCCCCCCGCTGAGCTGCCCAAGGTGATTTCCTTGTTTGCCAATCTCGATTGTGGTTTTTCATCTAAGTATGTAGTGAATTTTTTTAGAAAAGGAAGTATGTGGTGATTAATAATGCAAAATTTTATTAGCTTCGATGCCATGCTATACATAGTGGTTTAATAAACTTGTGTTTCTTATACTGAAAAGCAATTCAGAATTTGTTCCTGTTTCAATTAGAGCCCTGATGCAGACAAGGATTGTGTGGTTGTACATGTCACTCGCTATGAGGCTGACGACCTGAATATACGCACTAGGAAAATAGAGTTCTTAGGTTGTTGGATCCTGGAAGCCATTTGCGGTTATACCAATGAAGAGTTGTATTCCAGCCTCACTGTTGTCAGGCGTGTTGTCCAGGGTGTACTAAAGCACAAGAAGTTCAAAGCTACTCCTTCGTTTGTGAGGAATACTGTTCTTGTCAAGCTTACGCAGGAAGATGACGTGGCATGCCTCCACAAACAAGTTCAACAGTGGCAAGGCCACAAGGTTGTCTTCATGAAGGTTCACAGGATTGAGCTGCTGCGGGACGTCCTCTATGATGTTCATGGCAAGGTCCGTCTTGTGCCCAGCCCAAATTAGATCGAGGCATGAAATAGTTGCCCCAGCTAGTGTTTAATAGTAGTTTCGATTGTGTCTAATTATCCGAACCTTGCCTGTTATCGACCCCTCTGGGCTAGTACTCTGTTTTAATCCGTCTATGGTAACTGCTGCTACTTTTGTGTGCTCGTGAATCATGTGAGAACCATCGTAATTGTTGCCGAAACAGATGCGTCCTCACTAGTTTTTTCATGAATATGGCATGGTAAGACATAAGTTGTCACGGTTTATCATACGAGCAGTGTGTGTTTTGATGAAATAGAGCACTCGTTCGAGAACCTTGCGCTGACGTATACATAAGTACTTGTAAACACTATTGGTGCTACCCCACTTGTAAGCAGTTGTACAAAACATGGCACATTGGCTCGGCTCGCTTCAACACTAGGCTAGCGACCAGCTAACAATCAACAATCTGCTTTCTGACATATAAGCAACTATGTATCTTGTTACAGTGGTTCATGCAGTTAATTGAGGCCACAATGTAATAAATTCCAAACGTTCACACGCTAGTCCAGCACTCATGTGGAACACTCACATTAAACTCGTCTTCATAAAAAACTTGAAAAGCATAAGTTAAGCAATTCTATACATCTCAATGATTCATAGAACATAACAAACATATACTAGTTCACAGCAAAAGACAAAGTTGTGAGAAGGTTTACAAATCAGGAAAAAACAAGCAAGGCTTCTCTCTGAGCAAAGGGCCTCCCGGCAGGCTTAAATTTCCTGGAGTTCACTCTGGTTTTTTCTTGTTGCCACCATTCAGGGTTAGGTTCTCTCATTCCAGAATAACCAATTATAATTGTGGTCTCAGCTGGAATCCTGAACTGAACCATGCAGTGTACTGACCAGCTGAAAGTCTTGTGCATTTCACAAAATTTAAG
Organism: Triticum dicoccoides; assembly: GCF_002162155.2. NCBI lineage: Eukaryota > Viridiplantae > Streptophyta > Magnoliopsida > Poales > Poaceae > Triticum > Triticum dicoccoides. The sequence goes on from NC_041389.1 coordinate 278,228,355, forward strand.
CACCGCTATTTGCAGAAATAAGCAGACCACAATGCCTCTTGTCTGCGCACCTGTCCAAAAAACCATCGTGCAGTCGTGCCAGCTAGTCCTTGGTCCATGGATGAACTGGTAGAAAGTGCATTCCGGACTAGGATGCAGTTGTTTTCGCTCGTCCCTGCACTGCAATCAGTAAGTAAAACATACGAATCAGCTTCTTTTAGATTGCGTTGGTCATTCTACTTTAGTTACTACCAATGTAGGGATACCTTGAAGACGGGAGGTTAGACGACGACAGCGAAGGATAGCCATCTCATTTTGCGCAGTTGTACTAAAACTGAGGTGTGTGCTTTTGATTGCACGGATAGAAACGATACGGAGATAGGCATCCCGAAACGACATGAAGACAGACATCCCTGTTTGCGCAAATAAGAAATACGGTTATTTAAACAGTGACAGATATTACTACTTTCCCCTGTTTCCTCTTAGAACCAAGTCCAAGATTCATGCTATAGCTTTCCCACTTTCTTCCCTGTTTGAACCAATGCTTTGAGTCGACTGTATGAACTAGCTTTACTTCTAATAATAGTAGAAGTCTAGGTTGCTTTGGAACAGTGGGCGGAAGTAGAAAAGGATCCACATGAAGGGAGCTGGGGAAGTAGATCAAGGCAGGTTTCGAAGGAATATATACCTGAGGGTCATCGGCATGTGGCAAAGACGGCGTCGGGAGGCTGCATCTTGTCCACAATACCGCAGGGAGGAAGAAGGGGTCGGAGGCCCTCCCGAGCCGGCGCTCTCTCGGAGAGAACGGCACGGCCACCGATCGGGACGCGCGGGCAGCCGTTGGTCTCCTCCCTCGCCGCCGACGACAGCGTGAACGATGCACCTACACCCCTGCCCCGGTCGAGGTTGTCCGGCCGGATTTGTACCAGCCGTGAGCTGAGAGAGTGTGGCAACCTATGTGTTGCTTAGATCTGGAGAGCATGAGAGAGTGAATGAGAGGAACCCTAGTAAAGCAAGCGCTAAGGCTCCTGCTTTTATATATAGTGGAGTGATTTTGTTGTACCACCTTCAAGAAAATGCGCTCCTATGTGTACCCGCGAGTGGGTGTGAGAGAACTAGTGCGTGCGTGCACCGCTTCTCTTCGTGAGAGTACAATATACTATGCCCAAAGAACGTTCGCCGCAAGAGTAATAGTATAAGTGTGTGACGTGTGAGCTAAAATAAAATGTGTGCGCCGTCTTTTGTTTTTTAGAAGTTCTGAGGGTAGGGTGTGAAGAGCACATATGTGCGTGACGTCTACTTGCAGATAGACGGTGGGTGCGACGTGCGAGTCTGTGAGAGGACTCGGGAGAGTCGTGACTCGTGAGGGTGCGTGTGCGTGAGAGAGAGGGGGCACGTATCAATGCAATGCATGTGTGCGTAAATCATTATCCGACAAACGTTCGCCACAAGCCTTTTCCTGACGAACGCCGTAAGAACCGTTAGATCGACATCTAACAGTGTCAGTTTTGCCATGTCATTTAACAGAACAGCCACTCCTCCTACACACAAATCTTCCACGTGAGTGTTAGCAACTGCCGTATGCTCCCTCCATTCCGAAATGCAGTGCATATAGCTTTATTGAAAATTCGAACCTCGCAAACTTTTACCGAGTTTTCGTGTACCAAATTGCACATCTAGAATACCATGTATATATCATTTTATTCATATTCGAGAGGTAACTATAAAGATGGGTGAGGAGTCTACAAAGAAAGATCGTCGTATCACCCACAGCAATTTTAAGCATCCTTTGGTGTCGAGGAATATCATAGGAACTCTATATGATATGATTTTTATAGGATTTTTTCCTTTAGAGCCAATTGGTTCATAGGAATAGATTCAGATACTCCACATTTCAAAGGAAATAAACATGGTGTCATTTCTATAGCTTTAGAGCCACTTGGTTCATATAAATGGATTCCTATACTCCCTTAATTTCAAAGGAAAATAAACATTAGCGTATATTCAATAGAAAAGTTCCTATGATATGAACCAAATTACATATCTTTTCTAATCCCTCCTCATAGGAATTGAGATACATGTCATCTCTAGATTCAATAGAAAAGTTCCTATGATGTGAACCAAAGGACATCTCTTTTCCAATCCCTACTCATAGGAATTGAGATGCTCCATGTCATCTCTTTCCCTACAACTTTCATGTATACATATTCTATTCCTAAATAGATAGTACAACCCACTAGTAGCTTTTTTTCAAAACATGCAACTATGGCACAAGAACTATATAGTGTGCCAATAACTTTGAAAGATGGTCGCTGGATGAAGCTAACCCGACAGTGCAGAGATAGGCAAATCCGAGCACTACTGGCCATTGGATATCATCAACATTCCACCAGATCTGCCACATGTACAATTTAGAAGACTCCATGGTTGAACTTAAGCATAATGAACAAACGTCAAAACACAAGCACTTCTCCTTTGTTCTAGAATCTTTTGTATCATAATTGATTATTTTTTTCTAAATGAATTGCCATTATTTGTTTTTTTACTTTATGATTTACAATGCACAACCCCATGAATCTTAACATTTTTATAAAACTAATTGATTTTGAATGAGATGAACTATAAGAACTAAACGAACATCTACATCATGCATATATGACTCAAAGCTTTACATGCTATAGTGTGTATTTATTCATAATTTGGTTTCGAAATCTCATGCGTTCAATACATGTGTACCTTACTAGTTTTGAGTAGAGTAGCAAATTTCACGCGGCCCCGGGTATATCAAAATGCAGGGCCCATGCATCATTGCCTTTCGGTCGAACCTACGTCCACAATTTTTTGTACGTACTATATCTCCACTGGTCCCCGAACCCAAAATGCTACCTCGTTACCGTAAAACCAAGCGGCCCACACATATTTAAGGCGTCGACTCGAACCCATTTACTACGACGTGGCCCCGCACGCCGTAGTACTCCTACAAACCCTACCGCCGCACTCATCATCGGTTTTCTTCAAGAGGACGAGGGAGAAGCCGATTTTTAGTGGAGGCGCTTTCAAAAAAAAAGGATCTGTAGTGGAGACCCCTACCCTAGGGTGCCCTAGGTAGCTGCTGCACGCATCATTGTTTTCTCTTTTCTTTATGCTCTTGCGCCCTAGAGTGAAATGATGGTTGCTTCGTCCGTCCAGCTTAATGCGGGGAAGGTGGGGCTTTGTGATTTGACCCCTCATCGCTCATTTTCTACTACTGTGATGCTACGACCGGGGTGCCTCCAATTCCAACTGCTGCTCCGAACTGTAATTTGGTGCATCGCACGTGGAACAAGACGGTGGATGAGCCACATGTCGGCCAAAGGGGTCCTGTTAAGTGTGTCACCATTTCGTGTGCGGACTGACCCTGCTTGAGTTGCTACGCCAACATGACAGGAGCAGCCTACCACTTGGTTTTGCTCCTTGGTGAATCCCGACTATATTGATCTAAAAAGATACGTGATGAACTACCCTCTCCGTCTCGCTTTTTTTATTTTTAGCTGTATCGGTTTATAGGGCCTGCACGTAGTTCTAGGTCATCCATTTGACTAACTAAATATGATTTACTATGTCACAAAAAGTATATCATTGGATACTTAAGCGGATGTAGTTGTATATAAAAGTCGAGGGCGGGGCTTTTCCTGCGCGGTAGGCGGGGCAGTTCTGCCTAGTAGGTTCGACAGAGACGCGAGAAGACAAGGGAGTAGGCTGATGCAAACGTAGGTCTGTGTGATTTGACAGCGAGTTACTGCTGGACAGGTGGAGCCCCGTGATTTGACTTGCCATTATCATTTTAACTGCGGCGCTACGACCGGCGTGAGTCTCCCGATTCCTGACCACCTCCATATAGGTGCCTCTCCCAATGCTCCACCATGTAGTAGAGGCTGGCTCTTGCATGAGAGCCCACTTCTCCACTTTTTCCTTGCCTCTCTTTCCTCCACATATGCAAAAATGCCATGTAAAGCGCACTATTGTACTTACTTTTACTTGCTTCTACAGGTGCTTAAGCTTGCCACATAGGCATAAAGTCTGATGTGGCAAGTTAATCAAGAAGAGAGAGACTAGTTTGGCAACCCAAGGAAGAAACGGTGCTAAGCGCGTGTACCTAGGTGAAAAGACAATTTTGAGTCTATAGCTAATTAAATGAAGCAAACTTAGCAACACCATTTCATTGGAAGAGGTCACTCCTTGGCAAATGCAATAAATACTAGTACTCCCTGTGTCCCATAATATAAGAACGTTTTTGGCACTACACTAGTGTCAAAACGTTCTTATATTATGGGACGGAGGGAGTACGAAGAAAGAGATAGAGAGAAGTAAAAAAATACACTTATAGCCAACCTTATAGCCAAAACCTTGTTGTAGTATGATTGACTAAGTGATGACTATGTATGACATGCCAACATCAGATAGCCTAACACACCGTGTTAAATCTCCAAGGGCGCAACCGCACGAGCTACGCGACGGTCGTGGTAGGCGCGACCACGATACGGGCTGCTGGCAGCCCTTGGATCTGAGATCAAACGGTCGCATGCTAAGTTGCTGAAAATTTGCAGAATAACCCTCCAGGATAGGATATTCACCCATAGGTCTAGAGTCACGCCATGAAACCGTTCGATCTCAGATCCAAGGGCTCTCGGATGCCCGTATCATGGGAGAATGGAAAGCCACTACCCTGCCGTTCGCACGCTGGCAGTTCGCTCCTACTGGTCCCCGCACGTCCTTCAATACTACAGCGGTTCGCTCCTAGTCGTCCCGTCCATTCACATTACGGCAGTTACACTAATCCTAACCCTCCTCCCAAATCCATGGCGTCCCAAATCTCCATGATCGGCGGTGAGTACAAGGTTAGAACCATCACGGCAATGAGTTCGACGTCATCTACACCCGTTCTTCCGCGACGGTGAAAGGATGCCTTTCTCGCTTCACTCGCATGTTCGAAAACTCAGATGATGAGTGGGTCGCTGGGCTAGATGTTGAGTACACCACAGTCCTGGGACGAGAGAAGGATCTAAAGGAAGAAGAGAGGAAGAAGCCCGCCGTGATCCAGGGTTGCATACATAACGTTTGCTTGGTCTACCACATATGCCATGCCGACGTCGAGTGCCAGGATTTTAAGAACTTCCTCAAGGACAAAACAGTGAAATTCGTTACTGTAGACTTTAAGAACAACGAAGAAGTCCTGGGTCGGATCGGCCTCATTTTAGGCAACCCCTTCAACCTCCAGAAGAATCGGCTGGTGCCCTCTCGTCAGCCTTCAATGCTGACCCTGGCAGGAGCCATGGTTCATCCTTCGTACCGTAAACTGGAGAAACCTCATTACACGTTTCATCGTCATGCATGGCAGCGGAATGTACTAGATATAGACCACATCCACTACGCTGCAATGGATGGCTACCTTTGTTTCAATATCTACAAGGGTTGGATGAAGAGCAACAACCAAGTGTGCGGTTCAAGCAAAGAAGTATCGGCCAAGAGGAAGAGGGACAAGGATGAAGTCGAGGACGTGGACGAGGACTCCGAGTAAGGTGGCAGTGTCGTTGCTCATGGTGGTTCTAAACTTCTAATGCAGTTTCTACCGGACTAGTTGCATAGTTTAATTTTAGGTGTGCTTATTTAATTTGAGGGGTGTGTTGTGCTGAGCCCCCAGCAGAACTATGTTATGTTTCTTCTCATTACTTTAACTCTTCAGTATGTACATACTACTAGTATTTCTTTAATAGAATTTAGCACCCCAATTAAGCCCGTACTAGCTTTTTTAATAGTACTATATGCATAATTTGGCGACAAGCGCTCTCTATATGTACCACCTTTTTTTTAATTTCAATTTTTGCTCCATGGCGCAATCCATCGATAGTACTAGTTTACAAAAGTATACATTTTTTAAAAGGCTAGAGTACTGTTCATCACATATATAGCTAGTTAAATTCTCAACCTAGAACGACGTGCATGCCATGTAGTAAACCGATACAGAGGAAGTATAGTAAAAATGAGGTGATTTTACCGAGCGATCGGCGGGGGAGCATGGCCTGTCATGCGGTCCCACGTGTCATGATGTACCAAGGCGATGCGCGTGTCCCTCTTGAGGCAGAAGCAATACTAGTACGTGGTTTGAGATGATGGCGAACCAAAGTGTGAAATAATGGTTGCTTCGTCCGTCTGGGAAGGTGCGGCATTGTGATTTGATGTCTCATTGCTCATTACTACTACTAGGCCGGTACGAGTGGGGTGCGTCCCCCCTGCTGTTCTGCACTGTTATTTGGTGCTTGACACGTCGACCCGGTTGCTATATGTCCCACATGTCGGCGACAGGAAGTACATAATTCATGAAAGGGAGCGTCGATGGAGGTGTATACTACAAAATTCATGAAAGGGAGCGACTTAGTTTTGGAAAAATCAGTTTTTACGGAGTACGTACCCACTAGGGTTTATAGGGCTCATCTAAAAAACATTCGTTTTTCCGTTTGATAAGTCTCAATTCTACTATACTAGTAGTAGTACCATTACATGTTGGATTTCGAGGTGTGTTAGATCACCCGACGCAAGCAGTGTCAAGAGGAAACTAACCAATGCATGTACAAGTTCATGGAAATTTAGTGGTCATTCATGCATTCGTTCTAATTAATGCCTCGGTAAACATGACTTCTTGAGAAAAACGAGCGTACTAATTACTTGCGCAAACTATGAAATTAATTCGACCACTCACCGTCTACCTTGGTTGGAGAGATTTTGAAATTGAGCCATAAACTGGAGTAGTAACTTTTGTCTCGATTATTATTTGTGGCCTTGTATAGATGCAAAATGTATTTTTTATAGTGGCCTTGTATAAGTAAATGGAGGGAGTACTAACCAAAGTACGTAGTAGGGACGAGGAGTAAACGGAGGGAGTAGTAAAATTTTCTCCTCGTGCTGCGAGCCACCGCGCGTGTGGGCGAGGGAGCGGGCGTAAAGGCGTACAGTAGTAGTAGTAGTAGTAGTAGTAGTACTCGTAAGCAAGCTTCACCTCATCCTGCGAGCCACCGCGCCCGTGGGCGGGGGAGATGGCGTACTAAGCAAGCTTCTCCTTGTTCTGTGAGTTGACGGGACACATCAAAAGTACTCCAGTGTATAGAGCCTTGCCTCTAAGGTAGGCCCCACATGGTTTGCCTCTTTTTTAATTTAACATAACGCGTCAAGTTGCAATTTGTTTGTTCACCCGTGGTAGACGATCCTCCCTCCACCAAGTGGACAACCAATACACGTGCCAAATTACCACGTGGGCTGCCTTTTTCGTACAGAAATGAGCTCCATCGTGTACCCGCGCGGGTGTGGTTGGGAAAGAGATGGGAGTACGTGCGTCGTGCGTGCACCTCTTCTCTTCGTGCACATCCCCCGCCTACGTGGGTGTGTGTGAGAGAGATACAAACATAGACATAATGTGACGTCCATCCCCATGCCTCCGCCCAGTCCGACCACCAGTCACCACCGCGCCCCACTCCTCCTCACCTTATATCTCATCTTTCTCCCTCCATTTTTATATACAAGGGGCCACTATCAAAATTACAATTTGCAGATATACAAGGCCACTAACACTAATCGATGCAATATTAATGGTGTTTGCCTCGTGGTACTACCAAAGGAGGACATCCCTTGCATGCATGCGGGAGTTTGTAAAAAATGCATCTTGATGTTCCGTGCAATGCACGAGCATCTTGGTAGTCCATGAAAACAACACATGGCAAAATTCCACGGCGAACGAGGGATTTGAATCTGTTGGGAGGGGCTGTTTTGATCTTTCCCAGGGTAGCCAAAATATTGGCGACCCTTTTGTCCACCGGTGCCTTTGCCACCGATGAACGAGGAATGGCTCAGGTGCTCATGTTGTCATGCATCCTCCAGCGCGCACGTTGGAGACGAGCTCGCATGAGCTATGTTTTTTGTCCCACAACGCCGCCCAAGCCACCCGCAGACCGACCGGCGACCCGCAAATTACACCATCCAACCGTAGCCACGCACATTATGACAGCAACTCAACCAACCGGACGAAATTCACGCAAACACGTAGACAAACTGATATTTCATATAAACAACGACGGAAATCATATAAAATACTGGATTTTCATACAAACATGACGGATTTCATTACATTCAAATGAACTACACGGTGGTAGTTCTGGACAGCACAGGTATATAATACCTGGCCTAAATGGTCACCCGCTGATCGATTTGTGTTCCTCATGTCTGGCAGCACGATCACCGGACTGCCGGAAGCCCCGGAGGTATATGCTTCAGCGCAAAGGACGGCTTGCTTCCCCACTGCCCAACTAGTATCATTGGCTGGTGCCGAAGATGATGGTGGCCGGCACCGGTTCGAGTTCATCACCGCCACTACTTCGCCATGGCTGGCACCAGCTCGAGTTCATCCTAACATTCCCCTCTTCTGTGGAGCCGATGCGGGGTCGATGAAGCTCCTCGCAACAAAAGGATCTAGCAAGACACCTGATGTGTACGCCGGCGTCGCCTCCGTGGTGGCCTTCATGGGACCCAAGCGGCGGCGGCCTCCCGTGTTCTACTTCTCGATGATGGCGGCAGACGCAGAGGCGCTGGCCACCGACTCGTTGCTCTCCGCGCACCCGGCTTCTGTAGCTGCTTGCATGGCGCGGCCGCCGGCATGGGAGTCACGGCCACAAAAACGGGAGACACGGTATGAGGCGGCGGCGTGGACGGCAACAACGACGCCCGTGCGCTGCTCCTCGTCGAGCTGGCCTGGAGCGGTGAGTTGCTGAACCACGCCCCGGCTTGGGGCGGCAACTGGCTCCGTCGTGCGAGGGGAGGGAGGTGGATCAGCGAGCTGCATAGCTCGTATCTGGCGGGCTACCCAGCCGGCTTGGATGCGGAATAACTACTCTTCGTAAGCCATTGTAAGAGTGGACAAAATGGTGGAGGGGATAGGGGAGCGGCAGAGGTGTGTGATTCTTGGCTGGATTTTGGCCTCGTTTAAATAGGAGATTAAATAGACGGCGGACGGGAGGAGCTCGGCCGGTGTTGCATTTAATGCCGGCCCGGTCATGAACGGACGTGTGTCCAGAGTGGGTTTCTCGGCTTCCACACGGGCGGGTTTCATGGAGGCATTTGAATGCGGCACGGAGGCGTGTTCAGCCGGGCATCCACGAGTGGCGCCCTCGACTCTGACCTAGGACACCGCACCGTTCTTCCACTGATGTGTGGGCTCTTTGGGTGCATGGCCTTCATGTCAGTGACCCAACGCAGGCAGCGCACATCAGAGGAACCTTTGGTGGGCCAGGGCGGTCAGAAGCGGGCATTTCATAAACCAATGATTGTTCATTGAGTGTGACGTCATCTTTTTAATGTAGATAAGCCTACTATGTTGATAGCCCGTTTGATATGTTGTGATTCATAAAGACCGCTGCAAACATCAATGTTCTGCTTATCACAGATAAGATTGATTAATACCCGTAACAATCCATGTCCTTAACAAAGGGTGCATGCATGTATAGGTTGAGCGTGTGTCTTGCGTCGTGTGCTGTGTGCATGCAGGCGTGTGAGTGTTGCGTGCGTGCAAGGGTACGTTTCAGTGTTGCATGCATGGGTGCGAACGTGCGTGTGTTCGTGAGTGCATGTGTACGTGTCAGTGTTGCACACCAGCATGCGTGCATGTGTACGTGTCAGTGTCGCACGCCTACATGCGTGTGTGTCTTGCGTGCATGCATGTGTACGTGCGGGGTGAGGCTACACATCAGTCGACTGACTTTTTCATCTCTGGTCATTAGATTTTCCAGCCGTTGGATACGAAATCAAGGGCCTCCAGTTTATCATCAAACTCCACCCCCCATGAGCCGCCAGCCACCACCAGCCGAACCGCCAGCCTCCATCGCCCGCGGCCGGCCTGCCCTCCCCGAAACCA
>NC_041389.1:278238536-278319550 GCF_002162155.2 Triticum dicoccoides
GAGCTTTTTCTCCGGGGATCCCCACCCCAACGCCCAATGAACGCCCCCCAACCGCCGGTGACTGCTAACCAGAGGTCTCACGACTTCGAATACCCACCGACCACTAATTTATTACCATTTATGTCCTTCATATACGCGCTGACGGGTGGGCACTATGGTAATGTGCGCTGCTGAATGTGGACCGTTTGACTGGTCAATTGATCATGTTATCAACAATTTACGGAGCTGTATGGTGAGCCAGTGACCGTATGATCACCCTAAAATGTACTCCTATTTTATTAACACGGTACAGACTCAAACTACCATTTCTTTCTTTCATATACAGGCTGACAGGTGGGCCCCACGGTTACGCGCCCCGATGGTGCAACACTAGTTGCGCGGCGTGGAACGTTTGACTGGTCAATTGATTGTGTCATCAACAAAATATGGAGTTGTACGGGTGAGCCAGTGACCGTATAATCATGATATGTATTTGTTTAACATGGTACAGACGCAAGGGCTCATATATACGCGCAAGCACTCGCCGCTATAAGTGCACACACGCGAACCCTACCCCTATGAGCACCTTCGAGGGAGTGGGTCAGCATATATGATCTTGAGATTTTACGAAGTCACCATAGGTGCCTCGTAGTCGAGTGGAACGTCTCCTCCCACTGAATGTACATCGCCGGGAAATACTGAAATTAACACAAGATAAATGCGAGCACCGGGACTTTAACCTTGGTGGGCTCGAGAAACCACTGTCCTCTAACCATCCAACCACATGTTGGTTAGCACGACAAAATGTATGTGGTGACCGTGATGAGCTTATTCTGAAGTCCAGTGACCGTATCGTGCTTTCGCTTCAAATACAATGACCGTAAGTGTCGTCAACAAAATACGGAGCACGCATCAAATGCAAAGTCTGTCAGTGTCATCAACAAAATATGGAGACGTGTCGTGAGCTAGATACCGTTGTACTATTGTATATGCTTATTTTCTTAGTGGCCGATTGCGTGTGTGGTGTGGTGGGCACATCATTTCTAGTTGTGGTGGGTCAACATGAATACTCATGGGTCGGTTCCATCCTGTGCCACATATAGGTTGGACCGAGACGCGTTATATGAAGACCCACGTGGAAGACTCGGCGTACAACACGAAGCTACCAGCGTCGCGGAGGACTCTATCCCCACTGGTGATAAGCCGACTATATATGATTTGTAACCCTAGGCCCTTAGTATGTTATACAAGCTTAGGGGCTAGTTCGTCGATAGTATACACACACGCACAATGCCTGGTATTCACGTGTACTTTGTACACACCCCTATCACTAATATACAGTACCAGGAGTAGGCGCTTTCTTCAACTGCAAGGGTACGATCCGAACTAGGGTAAAACTTTGCCTCGTATTACCATCCAGCCTAACAGCCAGGGATATCCTACCGTATGATATGATGAAATCATATCTGCCAACTACTAAGAGAGAGGTGTGTCAGGGAGGGGCAATGTGTGCGAGAGAGGCCTAAAGATAATGTGCATGCGGGAGACACGTAGGCACATATATGTGCGTATAGAGGGCTAGTAGAGACCGTGCATGTGTATATATGCATGTGAGAAAAATAGTGTTTTCCAACTGAGATTAGTGAAAAGAGTGGTACATAGTAGTCAGAAAGAGAGAGAGAGAGGTAGAAACAGAGAGAGCATGTGCGTGAGACACCCCGACACCCTGAGAGAGATTGTGAGCATGTGTGAAAGAGAAATGCCGATGCATATAAAGTGTGTGCACTTATGCGTTAGATAGAGAGATATATAACGTGTTTGTGAGAACGGGACGAGGCATAGTGCATCTACGTGTAAAAGGCGGTTCTACGCATTAAATTAAAATATAAATGGCATTATTATTTTTGGATGAGATCATGAATTTTCCAAATTGCGTATGGACGAAAATTGGTCTATCAGACACCCATACTCTATTGAATTCTAGCATGTGCATGTGCATGTTTCATATTATCAATCCATAGAGTGAGAGCGGTTTGAAATACAGGCAATGGATGCTTTTGCAATTCATATATAAACATTAATTAGTGCACTCCATGTTGTTAGTGTGAAGCACTTTATACATTTGTCACTTGCTTGGATACATTCCAAATTGCTAGCTACGAAATAGAATACATGTCGAATTCAACATAAAGGGGGTTTCGAAGATTCGAATTCATAGGAAGTGCATTCATCTATTTGAACCAGAGATAATAGCATTTGTAAATCATATGTAAAAGGGGGCATAAATCTTTGTTGTGAGTTTGAACATGCTATATATATTCATACGCATATCTAACTTTTTTTTGCAACCAAGGAGATTATATCTGGAACCATGCATGAACTGAGGTAAGTTGCATATTTTTTAATATATACTCATGTACACTGTATATTCAAATGTACCCCCTCCATTCCAAAATAATCGTAGCTTTAGGATTTTCAAGAGTAAAGATTTGTGAAGTTTGACAAATCCTAAAAGTTCAATTCAAGAGAACCAAAATCGTAAATGCTTCTGCTCCCAAATATTGAACGAAGCGCCAAATAGGCCTCTGGTCACCCGAAACCGCGTGAGACTAATGTTTTGGTGGTAGGAAATTACTGTCCTGACTCTGGCCCGTGTAGCCTATCGGCCCGATGTCCAAAGGTCTAAACCGGGGTAGATTTGTAACTTCACCAAGACGCCAGAGAAGCATTCATACGCCGTGGGCGCCTACCCATGCGCTCGGCCGAAATCTATCCGCCCACATTTGGGACACCTGACATGACTATCCTACCCCCAACCCGCAATATGTCCGAAATTTTAGATGGGGGTAAAGTTTGTAACTTTCCACAAATTTCAAACAAGCGCGTCTCAAACCGAAACATTGTTCCCCCTTAGTTCCCCGCCTCCCTCTGTTTCCCCATTCATACTCCATCGGCGTGAAAACGCCCTCTCCACCAGTCGCGAAACCCCAGCCTCCTCCGTCCTCCACCCCATAGCGGCCAATCCACCGCCGCCCTCCTCCATCACGCCGGAGCCGGTACCCCGACATCGTCGTCCAACGCAACCGCAACCGCAACACCCTCAAGGACTTAGCAGCTGAAGCCGGGGCAGAGCTGCCTCCATGACGCCGATGCTGACATGCACCGTACCAGAACCACTCCGACCATGCCGTCCTCCGCCTCACTGCTGCGGCTCCACTATCGCAACCGTCCACCGCACCGGAGCTATTCCCGCTACGCCGTCATTCGCCGCCTCGAATCTGCTTCCCTGCCGCCGACACACGGCCACCGCACCACACTCAACAACTTGGCCATGGGTTCGTCCAAGGCTGCACCGTCCTCCACAACTTCTTGTTTCCGGCGAACAACAAGAAGATCATCGGAAAAACAGAAGGAGGACACAGCACTGCCAGCAGAAAGAGGTACTCCTCTTCCCTTATTCGTGCAAATCTTACGTCTCCGCTCACACCGTATTCATCCCACGAAAGAAACTAGTTGAGCGCTTCTTACTGCATCTTCTTCGTGATACTAAATGCACAAGGTTTCCTCCCTTTTACTATTTCACCTTTGCTAGAGGTCAGTAGCCCTCCTGGATTTCAATTCAGGGTCAGTCGAACCGCAATTAAAAGAAGCAGCACCCGCTTAGGCGCGCAGAGCACCTAGTCCGCATGTTCCCCGGGGAAGCGGCACATCGGTGTCTATCATTGGGGTGTGGGGCGCAGGAGCTGCTTGCGCCCGATCTGGAGGTCGGCGGGGCTTGAATGGATGGCCAGGGGCGGTGCCAAGCACGGCGGTGCGGTGAGGTCGAGGGGAGGGTGCGGGTAGGGGAGGAATACTGGGCCGGTGGTCGCTGGCGTTTCGAGGAAGATCGTCAACACTGACTGGCTGGAGGTAGATGAAGGCGATCTACTCGTTCTTTGTACATCGGACGGTGCAGAAAAAATGGACTGACCTATTTGCTTTCAGTCGACTGTTATTTTCATAGAATCTTGTAGTAATTTAGTGTGCCATGCATGTTGTAGAGCTATCATATGTCTCCCATCATTTATTTCTCACCGGCCTGCTATCTGCTACCTTTACACTATACTAAGTGTGCACACACTTCACCCATACTCACACTATTGTTTTTTATGCATGGGTATTTCAGACTCTGACGCAGTGTTGATGAATGCAGAAAAGAAAAGACAGAAGTCGCTCCAGTGTAATTCGAAGATAAGCACTAAGCATTCCAGCGCTCTAATGGGTGCAGTGTCAGCAGTTGGAGACAGTAAACATAGCTCTGTAGTTGATGATCTCAATTGCCACACACAACCATCCCAGGTGCTTGCTTTAACTTCACGCTGTCAAATGTGGTTGCATGTTGCATATGGTGTCTAGCTTGTATTGCTTCCAATTTGGTTAAATTGCATCTGCTTACTTTACACATTATACCTTTGATAATGACATGCCTTCCTGTTTTTGATACATACTACATATGTCTATTAACCATGTTCGTACATCAAACTAATGCTCTTTTGTATCCCTCGTCAATCACTTATGATGAGACAGTCACCCAGGTGGGTTACTGTGAAACGCCATACTCGTTTAAAGAGTGCAGTGTCATCCTCCCCACATGATTCTCAAGAAACAGCAAGGCTAAATGAAGATAGTCAACATAGTTCTCTAGTTGATCACCGCAATTCCCCCACACCACCATCGCAGGTGCTTGCTCTTACTTGGCAGTGTGATATGTGGTTGCATGTTGCATATGGTGTCTTCCTTGTAATGCTTCTAATTAGGGTAAATTGCATCTGCTTAGTTAACACATTAGACCTGTGAATATGACATGCCTTCCTGTTTTTGGTACATACTATGTCTTTCTATTAACCATGTTCTTACATCAAACTACTATTCTTGTGTATCCCTCATCAATGCTCCTAATTTGTTGTGGGTTTGACATGACAAGGAAAAATCAAGAAAGAGGAAGGAAAAGAGTAAGGAAGGCGATGATGGTGGTCCTCTGCAGCAACGTAAACGGAGATTTGTATCGATTCTCCTTGTACTGATAGTGCATTACAAGGTCCAAGTCTCCGCTCCCCTACTCCACCATCCAAGATGCTTGTTCTAACTTGGCAGTGTGATATTTGGTTGCATGTTGCATATGGCGTCTAGCTCGTATTGCTCCTAATTAGTGTAAACTGCATCTGCTTAGCTTACACATGATACATGTGAATATGAAACGCTTTCCTGTTTTTGGTACATACTATATCTGTCTATCACACCATGTTCTTACATGAAACTACTCTTCTTGTGTATCCTGCATCAGTCACTTATGATGGGACACCTTTAAGTTGGCAGTGTGATATTGGTTTGCGTCTTGAATATGATTTCTAGCATGTATTGCTTCTAGTTTGATGAACGCCACCTATGACGAGACAGTTTTAACTTGGCAGAGTGATATTGATTGCACCTTCCATATGGTGTCTTGCAGTGTTTCTAATTCCTTTTTCGTATCGGTTTGACTTCACAATGCAAAATCATTACAGCTGAAGGAAATTAGTCCGGCAGTGGATGATGGTGGTCCTTCGGAGCAACTCAAACAGGGGGTCTCTATAGATTCTACTCCGCCATCCTCCCAACAAGATTCGCAAGACAACACAAGGCTGGACAGTCAACGTAGTTGTGTAGATGATGACCACATCTCCCCTACTCCACCATCACAGGTGCTTGCTCTAACTTGACACTATTATATGTGGTTGCATGTTGCGTATGATGTCTAGCTTGTATTGCTTCTAACTTGAATTGCATCTGCTTACTTTACACATAATGCATGTGAATATGACATGTGTTCCTGTTTCTAGAACATACGTGTACATGATGAGCACATCTCCCCTACTCCA
Organism: Triticum dicoccoides; assembly: GCF_002162155.2. Taxonomy (NCBI): domain Eukaryota; kingdom Viridiplantae; phylum Streptophyta; class Magnoliopsida; order Poales; family Poaceae; genus Triticum; species Triticum dicoccoides. Next base: position 278,244,413 of record NC_041389.1, read on the forward strand.
CCATCACAGGTGCTTGCTCTTACTTGGAACCGTTATACGTGGTTGCGTTTTTCGTATGATGTCTAGTTTGTATTGCTTCTGATTATGTTGAATTGCATCTGCGTAGCTTACAACTTATACCTACAACGATCACTTACCCATAAGACACATTTAACTTGGGACTGTGATGTAGGTTGCATCTTGCATTGTCTTCTAGCTTGTACTGCTTCTAATTTCTTGAAATGGCACTTACGATGAGACACTTTTTACCTGATAGAGTGATACTGGTTGCATGTTCATATGGTGCCTAGCTTTCATTTCTTATAATTTTGTTGAAATGCCTTCCGCTTACTATTTTTTCATACATATTCCATCCTCCTATCGTACGTGTGAATATGAAACGCTTTCCTTTTTTTGTATATATTCCATCCTCCTATCCTGCGCTTGCCTTACATCAAATTAGTGTTCGTCTGTATCATGCATCAATCAGTTATGCAGAGCTAATTTTATTCATCTTCTTGTGGTTTTGACTTCATAAGGCAATATCAGAAAATAGGAAGGAAAAGAGTAAGTTAGGGGATGTTGGTGGTCCTCCGCACCGACGCAAACAGAGACTCTCTAGATTTGCCACTGCTACTGCTAATGAAGTTGAAGTCCCAAGTCTACATGATGAGTTCATCTCTCGTACTCCACCATCGCAGGTGCTTGCTCTAAGTTGACTGTGTGATAATTGGTTTCATGTTGCATATGTTGTCTAGCCTGTATTTCTTCTATTTTGATTAAATTGCACCTGCTGAGTTTATACGTTATACACGTGCATATGACATGGCTTTCTGTGTCTAGAATACATTGCATCTATCTATCATACCATGTTCTTACATCAAAGTACTGTTGTTGTGTATCCCGCATCAGTCACTCATGATTGGACGCTTTTAACATGGAAGTTTGATAGTGGTTGCATCTTGCATTGATTTCTATGTTGTAATGCTTCTAATTTTTCGAATTGCCACTTATGACAAGACACTTTTAACTTGGCAGAGTAATATCGGTTGCATCTTTCATATGGTGTCTAGCTTGCATTACTTATATTTTCTTGAAAATCCTTCTGCTTAGTTTGCACATCGTAGCTGTGAATATGTCATGCCGTCCTATTTTTCTTACATATTCCATCCTCATATGGTTGTCTTACACCAAAGTATTGCTTGTCTGTATCATGCATCAATGAGTTCTGAAGAGTGATTTTATTATTTTGTGTTGTGGGTACAGCTTGACATGGCAAAGTCAAAAAAGAGCAAGGAAAATAATATGGTAGGGAGTGTTGTTACTCGTCGGGTGAAACGGAAAAGGTTCTGCCGTCGAGATTCTGCTGGTACTTATAGTGCAGTAGAAGGTCCAAGTCCACCGGCTAAATCTACAAACACAGTATCACCTGCTCCACCAGCTGCAGCATCCGCTTCAACTGTACCAGCATCTCAACCAGTTACTCGTTCGTTTGCTCCGGAACTGGACAGTTCCCAAGCTACCTTCACACCTAACACTACTTCCAAAGCACTGCTAACACAACAGGACTTGGCAAGATCAGATGAACCTCATGAGCATCAACACCAAGATGGTACCTGACCGAGTCAAGTTGCAGTTGCATGCTCCTTTATATGTACTCTCACAGTTTGATGTACACTAACACTTTCCATATTTGTTGTTGAACTAGCACCACGGCGCAAGCGGAAACAGACATCAGGGATAATGCTTGACAGATTAACAAAATCTAAAGGAGGAAGAATGGAGATCCATTTTGAGGCAGGTTTAAAAAGGCCACATGATGCTACAGAGTCAGCCAAGTTAGTACCAGAGGCAGCCGTTGCCGTTAGGTGTCATGCACGTATCCTCCCAACGTGGATCTAGTACAGGAATGAGAAAGACAATACCCAGTTTAACACCTTCCTTGACCATTTATCTGTAAGTAATGTTATTCAATGCAATTAGTAATATTGTCTTGCTCTGTCCCATACTTTCTAGCTTCCTCCTAATAAGACTCACATTCTTTTTTCAATGGATGAGGTTCAAGTTGGATCCGAAAGATGATGCAACTAACAAGCATGCACTCATGTTTTTCAGTCTGCTCTGCGACAGTATCGGTACCACCTTAGAAAATCTCACTTTGAAGGCAAGGCTAACAATGAAATCGCCCAAACATCTCCAGTGGAATATATTACAGATGAAGACTAGACAGCCCTCGTTAAACACTGGTCTGATCCAAAGTATCAGGTAGGCTATATGTATTTGATCAGACCACATATTGAACTTGTATTTATGTATGTGTCTTACAAGTGTATTTTCTTCTAGGCTAACTGTTTGAAGAACAAAACCAACCGTCCTAAAATGAAATTCCAACAGACAACAGGATCTCGTAGCTATATTGCACACTGTGAGGCTCTTGTAAATAGCTTCTACTTCCTTCTTTTTTTGTGCCATATTATCGTATCTATATTGACTTGTTCCGAATATAGAGGAAATCTCATGCGGACCAAAAAGAACCTGAACCGAATGCAGTGCAAATCTTCAAGGATTGCCACATCAGCAAGATGAAGGACATGAGCACACCAGTTCAAGCCGCTGTTGTAAGTCCTTACTCCTCCTGCCTTGAACTGATTGGTACTGTGATGTGTTCATTTAACTACTTGGTTTGCAGCCAATGTCAGTTACTCTGTTTACTTTTATTCACAGTTGTCTTAACGTATCATTTCACCTTACATGGTTTAAAAGAGATGAAGGATATTCTTTTGGTCTTGATCTGTAATCTAGTTTTTATGTTCACGTGCGCACACAATGATAAAATAGCTTGTTTGTTTTATATCTGTCTGCCCATGATATGAATGATGTCATACTATGTTCATCCTACTTTAAACCATGTCTCTTTATCCTTAGATGTCAGCGAATGTGAGGAAATAGACAATACATTAGGCATGCTACATGGACATATGTTCCAAAAGTGATTTTATTATGTAGTTGGTCATACAATACATGCTAATGTATTACAGTAGTTCACCAAAATAAGTTATGTACAAACATTTAACCTACTTTGTTTGTTTTTGTCTCATTAGTAACTTATCTGGTACACTAATCTACAAGTTCAAACTTTCAGGAAGCTATGGAACAAATGATTGAACAGACACAACCACCTGAAGGTGATGAGGCTACTACAGGCACAATGTCACCTCTTGCTGCAGTGCGTCAGTATCTCTCCACTAACAGTGCAAAAAGCACCTTCCTGCGTAATTCTGGGTTGGTTGTCAAGGTAACCTCATCCAAATCGCCTACTGAACAAAATCTTCCTGCTAGACAGAGTGATATATCTGTGCTCCAGACACAAGTCCAATCCCTAATGGATGTTGTTTCGGAAACAAGAATAGTGGTTGAGAAATGTCGTCAAGATATGAATGGTTTTGAAACCAGACTATCAGACATTCGCTTCGTTCTTCAAGAGCAATGGCGAAAAAGGTGGAGATCATGCTGCTCCATCAGATTCTACAGCCTGAAACATTAGCACTTGGGTCAAATGATTTGTGCTTCTATACATTTGATGGTGCTTTTATCTAGAAGGACTGTAAACTTTATGCTAACAGGCCTTTTGTTGTATGGTTGGAATTTATTTTGTTGTGATACAACATTTATGATGCCGCCTCAGGCTGAAGTAATTACGACGCTATTTTTGTATAGTGTAGGTTTATCTTAGTAATGTATTCGGCCGAAAGCTTCGTAGGAGCCCAACATGCCAACATTCGTCGGGCCCATTCCAATTGGGCTAAAAACGATTATGGGCCGAAATTGGCATGTAGCCCACTAAAAATATCAGGGCCTAAATCAGCATAAGCTTTCATATTTTTCTGGTAGGCATGTGCCCATAGTGGGCCTTTAACAGGCCTAAACATAATTTGGGCAATCAGTAAAAATAGGCCGTTTACAGGTGTAAATATCTCGAGCCCATAAAAAACATGGGCCTTTAATAGACCGAAAGTGGGATTGGGCCCTGATTGTGCCAAATAACCCACTGGACTTAGCAGGCCGAAATGGTGGCCCATTTACGATGCGGATCTTTGACAGGCCGAAATTCGGACGGGTCGTAAGTGCGCCGACCTAATATACGGGCCTTTAACAGGCTGGAACTTCGGTCGGGCTAGATTATCGTCATTTTTATATGGGCCGTTAATGGGCCCGAAATGACATTGGGCCACATATGGCCCATGGTTTACGTCCGGCGTTAACAGGCCAAAAATGACAACAGGCCGAAAGTGGCCCAAAGCTATAGTGGGACTCTAACAGGCCGAATGTCAGACATGGCCGAATATGACCCAAATCCTTCACGGTCGTTTATGGGCCGAAAGTTTTGATGGCCTGTAAATGGTCCCAAATGAAGCCGGACCTTTAACAGGTCGGAAATACACCAGGTCGTAATTCGGCCCAATTACTTAGAGGACTGTTAATGGGCCAAAAGTGACCATGGGCCGCGTTGATGACAAATTTAGGATAGGCCATTGACGGGCCGATTTGACAGAGAATGTTGGGCCTTTAGCTGGGCCGGCCCATTATGGTTTGCAGAATCTTGTGGGCCTTTAGCTGGGCCGGCCCATTGTGGTCTGCAAAATCTTGTGGGCCTTTAGCTGTGCCGGCCCATTATGGTCTGCAAATTCGTGTGGGACTTTAGCTGGGCCGGCCCATTATGGTCCGCTAAATTTTGTGGGCCTTTAGCTGGGCCGGCCCATTATGGTCCGCTAAATCTTATGGGCCTTCGGTTGGGCCGGCCCATTTAAACTTTGTGGGCCACTTTTGGGCTGGTCCACGTGTCAACATATCATAGGCCCATCTCGCCCGTTGGATGAGTGACACCTGTGCCTGGATCCGTCGGCCAATGAGAATTTTACACGTGGAAAATCGGCATTGGTCGTGGCTGTTAACGGGTTATCGGATCCAAAATCCGACCCGATAGCTTAGCGGCATTCCGTTACGGTGGATGCCACGTGTCGGTCACCCTTGACGAAAGCACTTCTGTGACACGCGATTTATCGTCATGGAAGTGGACACTTCCGTGATGATAATTTTGGCAATGTCATGGAACACTTCTACGACAGCACAGGTATGATTATCTTGATTCTGTCATAAATTTGTCATGGATGTACATGCATGACAGAAAGCGCGACCTACTATGACAAACACGTATCATCACGGAAGTGTATTTTTTTGTAGTGTGATATGATGATATGAGGGATCATGCAAAATGGCAACTCATTTGGATATGCCTAGCTTGCACCTCCTTCACAAAGCTTCTTTCTAGATAGAAACTTTGGAAAATCATAATTAAATAATTACTAGGCAAATGAGGTTGCATTTTGGCATGTGGCAATGATATGGACAGGAAAAGGTGTCCAAGGAGTTTGGTGTCAATTGGGAAAAGGAAAATAGCACTTGCTTCGCAATGTGCCATTTAGGGCAGAATAGGAAATGAATTATTTGAGCAAGATGATAAACATGAAAATGAAATATTTTGCCATATTTGAGAAAGATATGACCCAAACAATTTATGAGAATTATTTGGGAATTTTAGGAGTGATGGAAATAAAGGTTGCTTCACAACCTAGGGCAGACAGGGTTATTCCTTTAATAGAAAAAGGAATATTCCCTAGAAAAAGATTTTAGGGTTTGGTCAAGCAATGAAGTGACATGATCTTGGCAGGGTTTTGATAATGATGAGCCACTTGGGAAGGAAAAAGAGGATGATTTCCCAGGTGACAAGCCCACAGAACCACTCCAAAAGAAAAACAGAGCAAAAACCAATAAATCAAAAAGAAAAAGAAAAGGGCCAAAATCCAGGCTGTTACAACTGTTACCCCTTAAAGAAATCTCGTCCTCAAGATTTAGTTGCTCTAGGAACAAGTATGACTTGAGGATACCGTTTCCAACTCGGGTATCCATTTCCCTTTATTTATTGTTCCCCCGAGAAATTTTATAAAATTTTCTTACCATGCTCTGGGGTGGTTTGCTTTACCTTTTCAAAATCCTGATAGGCTTTTGCTCATATACCAATTCCCTTTTACTGACGTTGATTTTCTCATATCTGTGGTGATATCCAATGGATCTGATCATAAATTTCCTTTTTCCATGAAAACTTTTTACTTCTGATACCAGGTTACTCAAACAAATGCATGTCTTCTTGGTTCCATAAATGTAGAGAATCATGGCCATTTTTTGACAGGATCTGACAGCTCGCAAGTGGTACTGATTTATCTAGATTTATCCCTTTGACTAGAGCATGGGATCTGTACCCAAGATTCGACTGCCTTCTGTCGTGAGTGATTAACGGGGTATGGACTTATAGTTGTGTCATACCTCAAATGTTACCACCTTGGGGCTGTCCTGACAGGGGGCTGCCGGACAAATGCGTTTCCTGACAGACTGACCATGTACTTGATTCCATCGGTGAGTATACCGGGTCTGAGCTGATTGTTCGGCTTTTGACTTTCTCATTTTGTCGGTATACCCATTTGGATTTTTCACACTAACCATTCCAAGCGGGTTGACGGTGATATGAAATCCCTTTGCTGTCAGGCTCATCCTTTAACCTTCATGATTTTCTTTGTCAGGATACCTTACTGAAATAACTTGGCCACACATGTCCTTGATTCTTCGTATGACCATGACCGTGGTTACTCCAATATTGTTGGCATTATTCCTTTTTCTTATTTTCTGACCTGGGTCCGCACACATATGACATATGATCGGGTCTTGTAGCTGTACAAAGCTCTTTGTTGAGGACAACCATACAAGAGGGTGACAAGAGTTCATAATATCACCTTGTCACGTCCGGGAATAATCTTCTTGGTGACCATTGTCAAAATTGTGGATTCTGCGTCGTCATCTCCAAATCTTGTCGATCCTCGTATTACATAAGATGTGTATCTCTGCTTATCTTCATTTGCATGGATTATGAAGTTGTTGGGTCCGTACCTTTCTTAGGTATATCTCTGACAAAATTATTGCAAATCTGATCCTTGAGATGTACTGCCATATACTGCCAACTCGTCATATAATCTCTGAGGATGGTGCATAGTGTGGTACTGACGCGAACTGGGTGGCTTACGGGGGAAGCCATCCAAGTAGCTTGCTGAGGAAGGCTCTTAGATTCTGCTCGAGGCTTTTGTCTGGGTAGCGTGCAGAAGAAATCTCGATAGCTTACACACGAAGCTTGGTTGGATTATTGTGCTGGAGAAGCTTGAGTTCAGTACATGAGAAGCTTCTCCTCGGGTTTTCTTGTTGAGAAAAATTCATTTCCGTCTGTCAGAAGCTTTTACCGAGGTATCTTGTTGAGAAAGACCGGGTACTGTGGGCCGGAAATTGTTCACATATCATGCTGAGGAAAAATTGAGGAGCCTTGCCTCATAAATTTCTTCCGATAGCATGTGGAATAATGTTGGTTTTCTTATATCCAAAACTTCATACTGATATGCAGACTGAAATCCATGCACACGTCCATAATATTTTGCGGCTGATTATTTGCATGAGAAAATTTGTTTGACTGTCTTCCTTGAGCATATCACATCCTGACTTTCTCTTGGAGTATAACATATTTCAAGTACCATTTATTGCTGAGCCAAAACTTTTCCTATGATCCATACCTTTTGACTGAAATATATACGGTGGCGGCGGACCTCCGAAGCTGAGCGGCGCAAGGAAGACGAAGCAGAAGGGTGCGAAGGGGAAAAAGAAATAACCCTTAGGTCCTATTTATAAAGCAAGGGACATGTGTCAGGCGCGAGAATCAAGAGGCCGCAAGTTTGGAAACGGAGCTGTCGCCTCGATTGTCGCGGATCTATTAAATAAGGAGGTATCATGGACAGTTTCTTTATAACACATGACGTCATGCCGGTTTACAACGACCTAAGAAGATGACGTCACAATGGTTCACCAGTTTACAGAAGATGTTGAAGATGAAGATTTTGCTAAGGATTGACATGAACCTGTTCAAATCAATCTGGGGCCTAATGTTGGGGATATTACTACTGGGCGTGAACCGGCCAGGACAGGCCGGGTTAACTTCATCAGTAGTCAAGTATGCTTGAAGCCCGTGAGGATATTCTATAAGGGCCCAAGGCCCAGAACCGGTTTAAGGCATGTAGCCGTGAACCGGTATTAGCATGTAACTTGTGTTGTAAGTTAGGAATACTAGAGACCGAACCGGACACACCTATGAGCCGGCATCAGGACTCTGTAAACCGGCGGGCGTCACCCGTGTATATAAGGGGACAACCCGACGGCGGTTCAAGAACAACAGACAACAACTTGAGACCTAGGCGAAGCTTGTTTGCTCCCTAGTCATCGAAACCCCATCAATTCCATCACAACTAGGCGTAGGCTTTTACCTTCATCGAAGGGGCCGAACTAGTATAAACTCTCTTGCGTCCCTGTGCCCGCTTTAAACCCTTCAAGCTAACCCGTAGCGATGGCTCCGCGACTAAGTCCTTCCATGAGGACATCTGCCGTGACAAAACCACGACAAGGCTTTTGTATGGGTAGCGTGCAGAAGAAATCTTGATAGCTTACACATGAAGCTTGGTTCGATTATTGTGCTGCAGAAGCTTGAGTTCCGTACATGAGAAGCTTCTCCTCGGGTTTGCTTGTTGAGAAAAATTCATTTCCATCTGTCAGAAGCTTTTACCGAGGTATCTTGTTGAGAAAGACCGGGTACCATGGGCCGGAAATTGTTCACATATCATGCTGAGGAAAAATTGAGGAGCCTTGCCTCATAAATTTCTTCCGATAGCGTGTGGAATAATGCTGGTTTTCTTATATCCAAAACTTCATACTGATATGCAGACTGAAATCCATGCACACGTCCATAATATTTTGCGGCTGATTATTTGCATGAGAAAATTTGTTTGACTGCCTTCCTTGAGCATATCACATCCTGACTTTCTCTTGGAGTATAACATATTTCAAGTACCATTTATTGCTGAGCCAAAACTTTGCCTATGATCCATACCTTTTGACTGAAATATATACCGTTGGTCTTGCATCTGACTTGTCTTTATGCTGGCTGGATCATTACTGTTGTAGAATTGATGCGGATAATCAATCCAAGACACAATTGGCATTCTGAGCGGATATTCCTTATATCATGCGGTTGACTGAGAAGGCCATAATGTTTAGCTGAGCTTCTTCCAAATATTTGAAATACTTATTGCTTCTTTGAGTCCGGTGTCAGCTGATGAGCAACTCTTTATATGGAAAAAAAACTGGGGCCCAAAAAAAGAAAGAAGCAAAAGAAAACTCAACTAAACAAAAACACACAACAACAATCAATTCACACACAATCAATATCACATATTACTGCTAGTCACACAATATGCATGCCTACTTAACCACAAAAATCTCGCGGGATCTCCGGCTCTACGATCTAGCATGTTGTGACGTTGTCCACGAGGACGAATAAATGTGTCGAAGAATTGGTGTAAACAGCGCTACACCAAGTGCTAGCTTAGCCAGGTAGCAGCCTGGACTAGCTCAGAGGTGAGGACACACTTGGTAATCATGTAGTGGAAGACGAAGGTCGCAACCACATTATTATCAAGCGGGTGGAAAAAGATCCGTACTCGTCCAAGAAATAGGATAGCAGGGAAAAACTGAGGCTGCTGACATTGCCCTTTCTTGATAACTACGATCATTAAGGGTTGCCAACATGACAAGAAAAAGGACAATCCGGGGTAGAAGCATGTCTACCACCAAAACAAAAGGTGGGGCTGAAGGAAATAATTCGGCGCGATACCTGAGCACCATTTTTTAAACAGTGACGGGATCACTTGGCATCACTCTGCTGGGACAGAAGTGACGCAAAACACCGAAGAATGAGCAAGAAAAGAAAACTGGAGAAATGCAAAAGGCTGAGTTGTAGTGGATCCGAACCGATGCTAGCTACACTCACCAGATAAACCGTTAGCAACAAATACTAAGGCTATATGCATGCTATGCAACAAACAAATGCAGCAACAACATGCAATAAACAAGCCAGACTCAGGACTACTGATTTCTACCGCTCACGCTGACTAGGGCGTCCTACAGCCAGACCTGCTCTGATACCAAGCCTGTGGCACCCCGGCTCAGAGAAACCGGAACGCCCCGTATTCCAACCCAGAGATCAAGGAGAAGTCTCTGGAATACGACACTGCTTGACATAGAACAAATCAGTTCTTATTACAAGAATAATAATTACACGGGTCTGATGTTACAAAGAAGCACATTAGCACGGCGACACTACGCCTGCAATACTATACTTGCTCTATGCTAGCAGCGGAACAACTCGTAGCAGCGGAACAACGACAAAGGTGGTGAACTCCACTCCGCAGGGACTCTGGCTGGGACATGATCTAGCTCGCACGCACGGCAACCATCGACAAGCAATCAAGCAATCAAGGCATCACCTGCAATCTGGCATGACACGCCAGGTCAGTACATTGAATGTACTTGCAAGCTCACAAAAACCATAAACATCAGGGCAAGACAATAACATAGCATTTAATAGGTTAATTAAATTAACAACTATTATGATGAAACAACTACTAAGCCTGGTATGAAACTGATACAATACTAGTAAATCACCATCTCAGATCTCCATAACCATATCTCTCTTGGCTAACCGGCCAAGCAATATACCATCTCGATCACCTCGTGATCAAATCCAGATAGTGATCATTCCGGCGATCACAACCACGACCAACACTTGGTCTCAAACGTGATCCTTTCGGCGATCACTACCATGACCAACACTTGGTCTCAAACGTCATCTTCAACATCCTGCCAATCTGTCCTGCTCAACATATCAACATATCCACACATAAATCACATATAAGTCATTTCGTCATGTGAGTGTTGATTGAACGGTGGGACCTAATACGAACCCATGCCCATGACCGAGGACGCGGCTATCGATAGTTTAAACAAATACACTCTGCAGAGGTAGCGCACTTTACCCACACCACAGAACCCATGGCCTCGTACTCCCATTCGGGTGGACCAACGGCGTTCCGACAAAACCGATCTACTGCCATGACACTCTCCCGGCCGCTCCGACCAACACCCCTTCTGGGTTTAGTCCTGGGTGGCCCCGTGTCTACCAAAGACACAACGACCACCGTCGTGGCCAAAACATAAACGTCCCAACGGGGACAAAAAGGCGCCTAACAACTACGGGCACACAAGGTTATGTCTACTTACCGGGCCAGGGTACGCACGTCTATAACCTTCCCTCGTTGGAGGCACCGGCGAGAGACATGACAATAGACCGCATTAGGGCCTTCCCATAAGGCAAATGTGGTTGCATTGGAAGAGCCCGGTTCAGTGGCACCTAACCAACTTAATGACGAAATTTATCCCCAAAAATATAACTGTGGTAACTGATACTCCAATATCAACTATCAAACTATAAGCCAAATCATAGCAATATCCAACAAATAATCCAAGCATAATATCATCATCTCAAAATATTCCAAGGGTAGCACGACACTACTGTTATGATGAATCCGAACACAATAATCCTACTACTCCAATAACAAGAATAAAGCTATTCGGCTAAGATCCACATGTAAACATCATCCCCGAAAATAATACTCCAAGCAACAGAACATCAACTAGCATCATGAAAATAATCATACTAACCACTAATAATCTAAAGGCAGCATCATATCCAAAGTAATACTCCAAAATATCATATCCAAGCCATCATGAAACTAATCATAAAATCCACTAAGAATCCAAAGGCACATGTCATCCATATAATCATCAAAATATTAATCCTAGAACTCCAAGCAAATATCATGGTAATAACAAGATCAAAATAATACTCCGATAAATGCCATGAACAAATCACAAGTAGCTAACACAATATTTTAAACAAGTTTAAATAAAGCAACCATGTCACTGCATTCAAATCTTGCAAATGGAGGATGTGGCTTGCCTAGGGTGGAAGAAATCACCGGGAGAAAATGCGAGAAACTCGCGGAAAGGATCGCCGGAAAACGGATCTCTCTCGGAGGGGGCTGATTAACGGCAAGGGCAAAATGGTCATTTTCAGAATGTTAACACATGGTGAAAATGATACCAACAGAACGGGCTCGACGAAATGAAGAAGTGGGCTTTGGAATCACCTCATTTGGAGTTGGGAGTGAAAAGATATGATAGTTTTTCTGCCAGGAACCCATTTGTAATAAAATCATCACAAACAAGCCCTCAGCCGGAAAAACAGAACGTGCACTAGGCAGAAATACGCGTTCTCCTCTAGTAAACGTATTCCACGCCGAAACAGAAAGGAAATACGCTTTCTGATGAGCGAAAGTGCATTCTGGTCTAAAGAAAGACAAGACTACGCTTTAGGGATGCGAAGACGTAATATGCGGATTACGCCTCCACTTATCCACGTTAGCGTACCTGGGTCAACGGGGCTGAGACTGCCATGCGGGGCCCACGAGGAGAAGAGTGCCCACCTGGCCTCTGTCTTCTTCTTCCTCGTCCTGCTCCTTTACGGGACAGAGGAGGCAGGGGAGGGCGCGTCACCGGTGACGGGCCGGCCGGCTCCGGCCGTCTCCGGCGAGGGAGATGCCACCAGAGGGCTCGGGAGTCCACATCGCCTCCATTCAGAGAGGAAGTGGGCGCCGGAAAGTGCTAGGGTGGCTGCAACCCGCGACAACAGAGGGACGGGGAGGCGGAGACCGAACAAGGTAGCGGCGGCCTGAGGCACTCCGGCGAGAAGCAGAGGGGGAGGGGAGGGTCGCCGGAGTGAGGGGCTTCTACTGGTGGTGGATATGAGGAGAGGGAGGGCTCGGCTCGCTCCAATCGAGGAGGAGACCCGAAGCGGCCATGAAGGCAGTGGTGGTCGTGGAGGGCGACTCGAGCTTGGGGAAGTGATCAGGGAGTCGTGGGGGAGTGGGTAGAGCTCGCTGGTGAGGAGAAACGCACCCGGGACAGGCTTATATAGCCGCGGGGCGTGGAGGCCGAGCTGGCGTCGCTGCGGACGCGTGTCCGGCGCCACGGACGCGTGCCTGAGCGCATGAACTTGGAGGCAGGCGACGAGGGAGGCACAGTGGAGTCTCTCACGGGGCAGAGGCGGCCAAGGAGCACGGGGAGGATGACGACGGCGACGAGCAGAGCCAAACGGAGCACTGTGCTCTCGCGGGCGTTCGGCGGCGAGCGTTGGTGAGGGGTTTTACTGAGAGGGAGAGAGGTCCAGGAGGACGGCGACGACGTAGTAAAACTCCTGTACATGCTCACGCACGCGAAGCCGACGAGAGGAGGAGCTGCCGACGCACAAACGGCCACTGGAAGCGGCCATTGCACACAGAGCGCATGCACTGTGGTGCCATTAACACGGTCACCGTGTGCACTGGCAGGTAGCGAGGGAGAGGGGCTCGACCATGTTGTCTAGTGGGTAGTTCATCGAGGGTAGGTCTCAACTACGGTGGTAGTTCGGTGAAAACTGCTATGGTTAAGTGGTAATCACCCCCTGAAGTTTACTTCAGTAAACTTGGGTGAATATTTGTGATCAACAGGGATTTTACGGGTGCCAAAGAGTTTGTCTGGGGTGATTAACTAAGGAAGGACTATGATCCTGGAGGTTTTGAGGCATAATGGAGCACAAACTAACATAGTTGCTTTGTAACTCACATTATGTGTCCAGAATCAAGATTTGGATGATGCACTCACATGGAGTAATAACTTGAGGTAAAACTTGGTAGGGCTTAGTGATTTGGCCAGATAAAGGTGTTGTAAAAATTTCATACCAATTGGTTTTACCAAAATGCTACTTCCTTCACAGCTATTCCCTCTGTCCAGAATCTTGCAACAATTCTAGAGAAATAGTGGCTTGATGAAGTATGCCCAAAATGAGTGGAGGTAGGTTATATGGATAATAGAAGGCCTAGAAAAATTGGCAGCCATAATGGAGCGAGATAAAATATACTTGCTTCAAAAACTGAAATTTTGGGCAGAATCAAAGAATTGAAGATGAGCTCACAAAGAGGCATTACATGAGCTCTACTTTGGTGGAGGGCTATGATATGATCATATGAGGGATCATGCAAAATGGCAACTCATTTGGAAATGCCTAGCATGCACCTCCTTCACAAATCTTCTTTCTAGATAGAAACTTTGGAAAATCATAATTAAATAATTACTAGGCAAATGAGGTTGCATTTTGGCATGTGGCAATGATATGGACAGGAAAAGGTGTCCAAGGAGTTTGAGGTCAATTGGGAAAAGGAAAATAGCACTTGCTTCACAATGTGCCATTTAGGGCAGAATAGGAAATGAACTATTTGAGCAAGATGATAAACATGACAAATGAAATATTTTTGCCATATTTGAGAAAGATATGACCCAAACAATTTATGAGAATTATTTGGGAATTTTAGGAGTGATGGAAATAAAGGTTGCTTCACAACCTAGGGCAGACATGGTTATTCCTTTAATAGAAAAAGGAATATTCCCTAGAAAAAGATTTTAGGGTTTGGTCAAGCAGTGAAGTGACATGATCTTGGCAGGGTTTTGATAATGATGAGCCACTTGGGAAGGAAAAAGAGGAAGATTTCCCAGGTGACAAGCCACAGAACCACTCCAAAAGAAAAACAGAGCAAAAACCAATAAATCAAAAAGAAAAAGAAAAGGGCCAAAATCCAGGCTGTTACAACGAGCACCAAATTTCTCCCATATTCTCTGACGGCAGCCATCCAGTGGGAGGCATGCTGATCCAGTACATACCTGCCAAGAAGTTTCGGGTGATGGTGATCGGATCAAAGTCGAGGGAAATGATGTACGGCGACCCACTACATACCCGCAAAGAAGTTTCAGCTAATGGAGGATGGATTGAAGTCGAGGGGCATCATGTACGCCTCCATATCATGCTGAGAAAATCTCACAAGACCAGATAGCAGCAAGCAGGGTGTCTTGAAAAGCATAGGCCTCGCTTCGATGATGGTCATGTGCATGTCCCTCGAGCAGGCAGCCAGCCGCACGACGCTCAACATATCCATACAAGAACAACAGAGGTCGAGGATGTCACTAGGGATATTGCTCAAATCGCGGCTCATAAGGATGTTGTGCGGTTCACGTTCGTCCATGGTGGAGTTTGGAAGGTGCGGTTTTTGGGGGCTTGATTTACGGGGGATAAGGCTCTCGGTGCTGGAGTGGCTAGCGAGGGAATAGTGGTACTAGGGGATGCGAGCGAGGCGAGGGTACGCTGGGGTGCAATGAGATGATGAAGAATGACCTCAGGATCTCCGGCTAGATGGAGATGGAGACGGAGTGGTGCTAGGGGAGAGGGAGACGAGGCGAGGCATGCTATACAGCGGCGGTGACAATAATTGCACAGTGCACAGGGTGAGGCTGACTTGGGTAACTCGAACACGCCGCCTGGACTAGTGTCACCTCGGGCGCAGGGTCTTGTCACTTCACTATGAGGATCGGACGAATAATATTGAAGAAAATATGCCCTAGAGGCAATAATAAAGTTGTTATTTTTCATTTCCTTATATCATGGTAAATGTTTATTATTCATGCTAGAATTGTATTAGCCGGAAACTTGATAAATGTGTGGATACATAGACAAAACACAGTGTCCCTAGTAAGCCTCTACTAGACTAGCTCGTTAATCAAAGATGGTTAAGTTTCCTAACCATAGACATGTGTTGTCATTTGATGAACGGGATCACATCATTAGGAGAATAATGTGATGGACATGACCCATCCGTTAGCTTAGCATATTGATCGTTAAGTTTTATTGCTATTGCTTTCTTCATGTCATATACATATTCCTTTGACTATGAAATTATGCAACTCCCAGATACCGGATAGTACCTTGTGTGCTATCAAATGTCACAATGTAACTGGGTGATTATAATGCTCTACAGGTATCTCCGAAGGTGTTTGTTGGGTTGTCATAGATCGAGATTAGGATTTGTCACTCCCAGTATCAAAGAGGTATCTCTGGGTCCTCTCGGTAACGCACATCATAAGAATCCTTGCAAGCAATGTAACTAATGAGTTAGTTGCGGTATGATGTATTATAGAACGAGTAAAGAGACTTGCCGGTAATGATATTGAACTAGGTATGATGATACCGACGATCGAATCTCGGGCAAGTAACATGCCGATGACAAAGGGAATAATGTATGTTGTCATTACGGTTCAACCGATAAAGATCTTCGTAGAATATGTAGGAGCCAATATGAGCATCTAGGTTCCACTATTGGTTATTAACCAGAGAGGTGTCTCAGTCATGTCTACATAGTTCTCGAACCCGTAGGGTCCGCACGCTTAACTTTCGATGATGATATAGTATTATATGAGTTATCTGGTTTGGTGACTGAATGTTGTTTGAAGTCTCGGATGAGATCACGAACATGAACAGGAGTCTCAAAATGGTCGAGAGATAAATATTGATATATAGGATGATGGTATTCGGACACCGTAAGTGTTCCGAAGAGTATCGAGTACTTATCGGGTCACCGGAAGGTGTTTCGGGTACCCCCCGGCAATCCTATGGGCCATATGGGCCTTGTGAAGGAACACACCAGCCCACAAGGGGCTGGTGCACCCTATAGGGCCATAGGAGGTGGAGAAGGAAAGGGGAAGGGAAAGAAAAGGTGGAATTAGGATTCCCACTTCCTTCCCTCACCCCCCCAATCTTTCCTTCCCCTTCATGCATACATGGAAAAGGGGGCGCAGGGCAAGGAAAGCTCCAAGGGGGCCGGCGGCCAGCCCTTGGGCAACTCCTAGCCTCTCCCCTCCCCCTCCCACCTATATATATGTGGGGAGGGGGCGCCTAGAAGACACACCAACAATTATTAGCCGTGTGCGGCGCCCCCTCCACAGTTTACGCCTCCGGTCATATTCATGTAGTGCTTAGACGAAGCCCTACGCTGATCACTTCACCATCACCGTCACCATGCCATCGTGCTGATGGAACTCTCCCTTGACACTTTGCTGGATCAAGAGTTCTAGTGACGTCATCGAGATGAACGTGTGCAGAACTCGGAGGTGCCGTACATTCGGTACTTGATCGGTCGGAACGAGAAGAAGTTCGACTACATAAACCGTTTTGTCAAACGCTTCCGCTTTTGGTCTACGAGGGTACATGGACACACTCTCCCCCTCTCGTTGTTATGCATCTCCTAGACAGATCTTGCGTGAGCGTAGGAATTTTTTTCAAATTGCATGCTACGTTTCCCAACAGTGGCATCCGAGCCAGGTCTATGCATAGATGATATGCACGAGTAGGACACAAAGAGTTATGGGCAGTGATCGTCATACTGCTTACCACCAATGTCTTATTTTGATTCGGCGGTATTGTTGGATGAAGCGGCCCGGACCAACCTTACATGACCACGTTCATGAGACCGGTTCCACCGACAGACATGCAACTAGTTTTGCATAAAGGTGGCTGGCGGGTGTCTGTTTCTCCAACTTTAGTTGAATTGAATTTGACTACGGCCGGTCCTTGTTGAAGGTTAAAACAACAAACTTGATAAATCACAGTTGTGGTTTTGATGCGTAGGTAAGAACGGTTCTTGCTAGAAGCCCGTAGAAGCCACGTAAAACTTGCAACAACAAAGTAGAGGATGTCTAACTTGTTTTTGCAGGGCATGTTGTGATGTGATATGGTCAAGACATGATGTGATATACATTATTGTATGAGATGATCATGTTTTATAAAATTTATCGGCAACTGGCAGGAGCCTATGGTTGTCGCTTTATTGTATGAAATGTAAATGTCATGTAATTGCTTTACTTTATCACTATGCCTTAGTGATAGTTGTAGAAGCAATAGTTGGCGAGACGACCACGACGCTACGATGGAGATCAAGGTGTCAAGCCAGTGACGATGGAGATCATGACGGTGCTTTGGAGATGGAGATCAAAGGCACAAGATGATGATGGCCATATCATGTATATTTTGATTGCATGTGATGTTTATCTTTTATGCATATTATTTTGCTTAGTACGGCGGTAGCATTATAAGATGACCCCTTACTAAAATTTCAAGGTATAAGTGTTCTCCCTGAGTATGCACCGTTGCGACAGTTCGTCGTGCTGAGGCACCACGTGATGATCGGGTGTGATAGGCTCTACGTTCACATACAACGGGTGCTGCACATGCGGAATACTTGGGTTAAACTTGACAAGCCTAGCATGTACAGACATGGCCTCGGAACACTGGAAACCGAAAAGTCGAATGTGAATCATATAGTAGATATGATCAACATAGAGATGTTCACCATTGATGACTGCTCCATCTCACGTCATGATCGGACATGGTTTAGTTGATTTGGATCATGTATCATTTAGATGACTCGAGGGATGTCTATCTAAGTGGGAGTTCTTAAGTAATATGATTAATTGAACGTAATTTATCGTGAACTTTGTCCTGATAGTTTTTGCTATGTTGTAGATCAATAGCTCGCGATGTAGTTCCCCATTTATTTTTACATGTTCCTAGAGAAAAATAAGTTGAAAGATGATAGTAGCAATGATGTGGACTGGGTCCATGATCTGAGGATTATCCTTATTGCTGCACAGAAGAATCATCTCATTGATGCACCGCTAGGTGACAAACCTATTGCAGGAGCAGATACAAGCGTTATGAACGTTTTGCAAGCTCGATATGATGACTACTTGATAGTTTAGTGCGCCATGCTTTACGGCTTAGAACCGGGACTTCAAAAACATTTTGAACGCCATGGAGCATATAAGATGTCCCAAGAGTTGAAATTGGTATTTCAGACTCATGCCCATGTCGGGAGGTATGAGACCTCTGACAAGTACTTTGCCTACAAGATGGAGGAGAATAGCTCAGCTAGTGAGCATGTGCTCAGAATGTCTGGGTACTACAATCGCATGAATCAAGTGGAAGTTAATATTCCAGATAAGAAAGTGATTGACAGAGTTCTCTAGTCACTATCACCAAGTTACTAGAACTTTGTGATGAAGTATAATAAGGGATAACGAAGATTCCCAAGCTCTTCGCGATGCTGAAATCGGCGAAGGTAGAAATCAAGAAATAGCATCAAGTGTTGATGGTTAACAAGACCACTAGTTTCAAAAAAAGGCAAGGGAAAGAAAGGGAACTTCAAGAAGAATGGCAAGCAAGTTGCCACTCCCGTAAAGAAGCCCAAAGCTAGACCCAAGCCTGAAACTAAGTGCTTCTACTACAAAGGAAATGGTCACTGGAAATGGAACTGCCCCAAATACTTGGTGGATAAGAAGGATGGCAAAGTGAACAAAGGTATATTTGATATACATGTTATTGATGCGTACTTTACTAGTGTTCATAGTAGCCCCTGCGTATTTGATACTAGTTCAGTTGCTAAGATTAGTAACTCGGAACAGGAGTTACAAAATGAACAGAGACTAGTTGAGGGCAAAGTGACGATGTGTGTTCGAAGAGATTCCAAGGTTGATAATATCACCATTGCATACTCCCTCTACCTTTGGGATTAGTGTTGAACCTAAATAAATGTTATTTGGTGTTTGCGTTGAGCATGAATATGATTGGATCATGTTCAGTGCAATATAGTTATTCATTTAAATCAGAGAATAATTGTTGTTCTGTTTACATGAATAAAACCTTCTATGGTCATACATCCAATGTAAATGGTTTATTCAATCTCGATCGTAGTAATACACATATTCATAATATTAATGCCAAAAGATGCAAAGTTGATAATGGTAGTGCAACATACTTGTGGCACTGCCGCTTATGTCATATTGGTGTAAAGCGCATGAAGAAACTCCATGCAGATGGACTTTTGGAATCACTTGATTATGAATCATTTGATGCTTGCGAACCATGCCTCATGGGCAAGATGACTAAAACTCCGTTCTCTGGAACAATGGAGCAAGCCACTGACTTATTGGAAATAATACATACCAATGTATGCGGTCCAATGAGTGTTGAGGCTCGCTGCGGGTATCATTATTTTCTGACCTTCACAGATGATTTAAGAATATATGGGTATATCTACTTGATGAAACAGGGGTCTGAAACATTTGAAAAGTTCAAAGAATTTCATAGTGAAGTGGAGAATCATTGTAACAAGAAAATAAAGTTTCTACGATGTGATCGCGGAGGCGAATATTTGAGTTACAAGTTCAGCCTCAATTTAAAACAATGTGGAATAGTTTCATAACTCATGCCAACTGGAACACCACAGCGTAATGGTGTCTCCAAACATCGTAATTGTAATTTATTAGATATGGTGCGATCTATGATGTCTCTTACTGATTTAACACTATTGTTTTGGGGTTATGCATTAGAGACAACTGCATTCACATTAAATAGGGCACCATCTAAATCCGGTGAGACCACCGTATGAACTATGGTTTGGCAAGAAACCTAAGCTGTCGTTTCTTAAAGTTTGGGGTTGCGATGCTTATGTGAAAAAGCTTCAGCCTGATAAGCTCGAACCCAAATCGGAGAAGTGCATCTTCGTAGGATACCCAAAAGAAACTATTGGGTACACCTTCTATCACAGATCCAAAGGCAAGATCTTTGTTGCTAAGAACGGATCCTTTCTAGAGAAGGAGTTTCTCTCGAAAGAAGTGAGTGGGAGGAAAGTAGAACTTGATGAGGTAATTGTAACTTCTCTCGAATTGGAAAGTAGCTCATCACAGAAAACCATTCCCGTGATGCCTACACCAACTAGAGAGGAAGCTAATGATAATGATCATGAAACTTTAGATCAAGTTACTACCAAACCTCGTAGGTTAACCAGAGCATGTTCCGCACCAGAGTGGTACGGTAATCCTGTTCTGGAAGTCATGTTACGAGACCATGATGAACCTACAAACTATGAAGAAGCTATGATGAACCCATATTCCGATAAATGTCTTGGGGCCATGAAATCTGAGATAGGATCCATGTATGAGAACAAAGTGTGGACTTCGGTTGACTTGCCCGATGATCGGCGAGCCATTGAGAACAAATGGATCTTCAAGAGGAAGACAGATGCTGATGGTAGTGTTACTATCTAAAAAGCTCGAATTGTCGCAAAAAGGTTTTCGACAAGTTCAAGGTGTTGACTACGATGAGATTTTCTCACTCGTATCGATGCTTAAAGTCTGTCTGAATCATGTTAGCAATTGCCTCATTTTATGATCTCGCAAATGGATGTCAAAACTGCATTCCTTAATGGATTTATTAAAGAGAGTTGTATATGACGCAACCAGAAGGTTTTGTCAATCCTAAAGGTGCTAACAAAGTGTGCAAGACCCAGCGGTCCATCTATGGACTGGTACAAGCATCTCGGAGTTGGAATATACGCTTTGATGAGTTTATCAAATCATATATTTTTATACATACTTGTGGTGAAGCCTGTATTTACAAGAAAGTGAGTGGGAGCACTACAGCCTTTCTGATAAGTATGCTAGTCCAATCGGAGAAGCCCAAGACGCCGGCAGAGTAATCTGGAGCCGGTGGATTCCGATAGCGGGAGAGGGGAGGCACGTGACATGAATGCGGGTGAAACAAGCCCCAATCACAGGCGGAACCTTCATGGGGCTTCTAGAAGCATAGCTTGCCGGATTACAGGCACAACGGCGGGGGTGGGGGAGAACAGCGAGCAAAACAACGGGTGTGGAGGGCAGGGAGTGTGTTTGGTATGGCCTGACTGGAGCATCCCTGGAGGGCTCGATCTTGTTTGGAAATAGATCTCATGAGCGGCCCGGGCTCGAGGAGTTTGGAAGCCGACCATTTTAGCTCACGCTTCTACATGGGAGCCCAGCGCGCAGCAGCACTAGTCTACATGGGCTTCGGATTTTGTAATATCAAGCTCCTCAACCTTTTTGCCCTTTTGGCGTGCCAAGCTTTCGAGAGTACGTCAATGGCGTATCATAATTTTATAGAAGGCAGAAATATGTACAAGAACCCTAACGTAATTGCGAACAATATGTCGGGTACATACAGACTTCTCACAACACAACCATCCTAAACCGAAAGGCTAATCTCACATGAAACAATCTAAACCTCCTACTCCACCTAATCCCGCTGTCCACCAGTTGACAATATCCTGAAGAATTTGGATTACCAATTGATCCGGTGTTCTCTGCTGCTCCAAGTTATTGAACACCCAAGCATTCTGTTGCTTCCAAAGTGCACATGTTGTTGCAATGACTAAAGTGTCTAGACCTCTCCTCATCTTCCCGTGGGCCTGTCGTCTTTGGGTCAGCCACCAATCAGTGAAGGTTGCGCTCAGGGCCAGCACCTGAATGTTTATCTATAGTCTCTCGAAACACTTATGCCAAACCTCTCTGGCATAAACACAGTGTGCAAAATGTGATCCACGTTGTCCTCGTCCCGGAGACAAGTGTAGGAGGGTGATGGATCTTCTTGGAAGTCATGCCTCGCACGCTGGTCGGACGTACAGAGCCTATATTGAACCACGAGCCAGGTGAACATTTTGCACTTGAGGGGGTCCAGCTGCGCCAAATGCCCGGGGCGGTAGGGGATCTCACATGACCTAAGCAGAGTTTATTGTAAACAGATCTTGCCGTGTACTTGCCCGAGGTGTCACAAGGCCAATCAAATTTATCTGGCTCAACAGCATTTCAGCTGATGGTCACGATGGCCTGACAGAGGTTGTAGACTTGCATGTGGGCGAGGAAGGAAAGGTTGCCGTGGATGTCCTGCCACCAAGAATTGTCGATCAGGGCATCCCGCGCCGTGCGTGTGTTGCGCCATCGTCTACATACTAGCTCGACAAGCGCGGCAAGCTTGGCGGATATTGACGGAACCCAACTCCTTGAGTGTCCCCTAAAAAAAAGAAACTACTTGATTGCCAGGATTTTAGAAGCTAAGTATTTCTCTGATTCTAATTTTCTTCATGCCGAGCTTGGTGGCGCACGGTCCCAGATATGGAAGTCCATCCTTGAAGGACGGGATGTAATGGTGCAAGGCTTGATTCGCATAGTTGGGGACATCATGACTACAGAGATCTATCGAGACCAATGGTTGCCGAAGGTGCACAACATGCGACCAATAACATCATTAGTAATTGATCCACCACAGCTTGTCAATGAGATTATTCTGCCGATGATGGAATGGGACTGGGCAAGGATCTCTCAGGTCTTCCTACCCACTGATGCTCAAGCAATAATGTCCATCCCGCTCTGCACTAGACAACTCGATGATTTCTAGTCATGGGTACATGAGAGAAATGGTGCTTTTTCGGTATGCTCTGCGTACTGTATGTTGGCATCCCGACGAGAAGTATGGTTGGAAGGCCGTGGCGACAATTAAAATTCTGAAGGAGAGATGAAAGCATGGACACAAATGTGGAAGATTGATGTTCCATCAAAAAACTGAGGATGATAGCCCAACAGTCCCTGCCAACTTCTGTTGGTGCAATAATTTGCCTCCTTATGTTTTGAAGATTGTTGACATAAAAAGTAAGGGATTAATGTGTTTGTTAGTGCACACAGAGTTGCAAGTCCCTGAAGTCATGAGGAGTTTGATGTAAACTCCGAAGAATATGCCCTGCGTTGCAGCGACACGAAGTTTATGCTGTGAAGAGCGACCCCTAAATTTGTTGACGAAAAGCAATTGGCTTGGTGGTTTTCGAAGGAAGTGACTGCAGCCGAAGGAAGTTGAAGACGAAGTGAAGATGTAACATTCTTTTTGTTATTCTTCCTTTTCTTCTTTGAGTCATAGGACCACTATACTACTAAGGGGGGTATAGTGTTCGAAGCTTATGTTCTCTAATGCTAAACTCACTCTTATGTAAGTTGTGAGAGAAATCTCTTTGTGTTCCGAGCAAATACTTGCCAGCAAGTGACTGTGATCTTCTTCGATGTGAGAGATTTGTCTTTGACCGAAGAGTTAGCATTACTTGTTCCTCAAGTAATGTTACCGTTGCTTCAAAAATCCGACCGTTGCTAACGTGTTGGTTGGCCATTGGCTGGACTACGTGTCCAAAATGGTCATTTCCCATCAGGGAAGGCTGCGGCTATAAATAGCCACCCCGCACCGGCTTTGTCCGGTGGCTGCTCCATTTGATTCCGAGAAGATTGATGAGTAACCCTGATGTAGAGCATCCTACGGTCATCCCCATGGACCTACCTATGTCTACCCGAGTGCCAAGTGGACCGATGACACAAGCACGTGCAAGGGCTATCGAGACCGAGGCGACATCTCTCCTTAGTGATATTACATATGACCCACATGAGACATGGCTACTACCTAAAGCCGGAATGCTATGTGCGATTAGGTATGAAGAAGACCACCTTGGAGATGCTCCGGATGATGGAAAAGCCCTCAAGCACATGGACGAAGGAGCACGACAAGAGGAAACGGAGAAAGTCTACATGACCCGAACATCCGTTCCCTAGTGGCTTCACCACCAGCAGCAGCTCAGCCGCAAGACAGCTCCGGGACCCCGACATCCAACCCAAGCCCGGACATCCGGCCCCGCCCCGGAAATTCGGCCCCACTGAGGGACCTGAAATAAGGGATCCTCGGACCGCCGACCTATATCTTGTGGGCCGGACAGGTGGGCCACTCTATGACTACTGTTGGAAGACCGGGTTGTATGACAACTCCATGTTCGGGAGGAAAACCTTTGAAGCCTTGGTGTGTCCTCCAAGTCAAAATAGGAATCAGCATGTTTATCCCCCGATGGTAACCGACTATGGGTAACCCTTGGTACCCTAGTGTCTATATAAACCAGAGGGTTTAGTCCATAGGCTAGAAGAAGAACCATCATCCTACTTACCTAGGTTTAGTTCATTTGATATCGTGGTAGATCGACTCTATAATCATCATATACACATCAATATAATCAAGCAGGACATAGGGTTTTACCTCTTCGAGAGGGCCCGAACCTGGGTAAACATTGTCCCCTTTGTCACTTGTTCCCTATTGATCCAACATCCACAATTCGGAACCCCCTAGTTGAGATCCTCTGGTTTTGACACCGACATTGGTGCTTCCATTGAGAGTTCCGTTGTGGGACCGCCGAAGGATCGATGGCTCGCCTAGTCATCGGAGACGACATCCACGCCGGGGACATCTTTGTCCCCGGTCAGCTCTTTGCGTTCGGCGGCATCATTTTGCACGCCAACTCAGTCGGTCACCTTGACCAGGTCGACAGTTTTGCCCCTGGGTATCAAATCAGGTTCGGCAACCTCGAGTATGTCACCGATGCTCGGGGCGATCTGATCTTCTCCAGGTTCTCAGCCTTGCCTGGGAGCCAGAAAAACCCGAAGCTTTGACTTCGAACTCTCTTCTCGACCCTATCCCTAGGTCGGCCCCTACCTCGGATCCGGCTTCAAGCCCAAATATGATTGCGGCATCCGAAGACCAGGAGTCAACCCTAGTCGGACTCGCTTCACACACTACCACGCTGGAGGTTGACTCTGAAGAAATCTCAGATACCGATCCGGCTAGTCTCTCCCTATTGAGCGAGATGCTAAATCGATCCAAACAATGAGCATTACCGATGACTCGTCCTCGACCTATGCTCGGAGTAGTCTTGGGGCAGGCCGCGGGGAATTTTATGTCCCACCCACCACCCACCTAGTAGCCACTATCAAAGACTTAACCGATATCCTAGACTATGCCTCCGAGAAATTTGAAGACATGGATCAAGACGTCGACGCCATAGCCTACATGGCAAATTCCCCGACCACCCCCGGAACCAGAAAGTGGACTGCCACTTCCACATACGACGTCTACATGGTGGATGATACGTCTCCAATGTATCTATAATTTTTTATTGTTCCATGCTATTATATTATCTGTTTTGGATGTTTAATGGGCTTTACTATGCACTTTTATATTATTTTTGGGCCTAACCTATTAACAGAAGGCCCAGTGCAAATTGATGTTTTTTTGCCTATTTCAGTGTTTCGCGGAAAAGGAATATCAAACGGAATCCAAATGGAATGAGACCTTCGCGAGGATCATTTTTGGAACAAACACAATCCAGGAGACTTGGAGTGGACGTCAACAAAGCAGCGAGGAAGCCACGAGGTAGGAGGGCGCGCCCCAGGGGGGTGGGCACGCCCCCCACCCTCGTGGGCCCCTTGCAACTCCACCGACCTACTTCTTTTGCCTATATATATACTCATATACCCTGAAAACATCCAGGAGCACCACGAAACCCTATTTCCACCGCCGCATCCTTCTGTACCCATGAGATCCCATCTTGGGGCCTTTTTCGGCGCTCCGCCGGAGGGGGAATCGATCACGTAGGGCTTCTACATCAACACCATAGCCTCTCCAATGTTGTGTGAGTAGTTTACTACAGACCATCAGGTCCATAGTTATTAGCTAGATGGCTTCTCTCTTTTTAGATCTTAATACAAAGTTCTCCTCGATCTTCTTGGAGATCTATTCGATGTAATACTTTTTGCGGTGTGTTTGTCGAGATCCGGTGAATTGTGGGTTTATGATCAAGTTTATCTATGAACAATATTTGATTCTCCTCTGAATTCTTATATGCATGAGTTGATATCTTTTCAAGTCTCTTCGAATTATCAGTTTGGTTTGGCCTACTAGATTGATATTTCTTGCAATGGGAGAAGTGCTTAGATTTGGGTTCAATCTTGCGGTGTCCTTTCCCAGTGATAGTAGGGGCAGCAAGGCATGTATTGTATTGTTGCCATCGAGGATAAAAAGATGGGGTTTATATCATATTGCTTGAGTTTATCCATCTACATCATGTCATCTTGCCTAATGTGTTACTCTGTTCTTATGAACTTAATACTCTAGATGCATGCTGGATAGCGGTCGATGTGTGGAGTAATAGTAGTAGATGCAGAATCGTTTTGGTCTATTTGACACGGACGTGATGCCTATACACATGATCATGCCTAGATATTCTCATAACTATGCACTTTTCTATCAATTGCTCAACAGTAATTTGTTCACCCACCATAAATTATGCTATCTTGAGAGAAGCCACTAGTGAAACCTATGGCCCCCGGGTCTATCTTCCATTATATTAATCTCCCGTCAACTCGTCAATTTCTGTCGCCGTTTATTTTGCAATCTTTACTTTTCAATCTATACAACAAAAATACCAAAAATATTTATCTTATTATCTTTATCAGATCTCACTTTTGCAAGTGGCTGTGAAGGGATTGACAACCCCTTTATCGCGTTGGTTGCAAGGTTCTTAATTGTTTGTGCAGGTACTAGGGATTTACGTGTAATCTCCTACTGAATTGATACCTTGGTTCTCAAAAACTGAGGGAAATACTTACGCTGCTTTGATGCATCACACTTTCCTCTTCAAGGGAAAACCAACGCATGCTCAAGAGGTAGCAAGAAGGATTTCTGGCACCGTTGCCGGGGAGATCTACGCACAAGTCAAGACATACCAAGTACCCATCACAAACTCTTATCCTCGCATTACATTATTTTCCATTTGCCTCTCGTTTTCCTCTCCCCCACTTCACCTTTGCCTTTTCTTCGCCCTCCTTCCGTTCGATCTTGTGTTACCATGTGCCTTCTTTTTGCTTGCATCTTCGCTTGCTAAAAGTTTATGGATCCTCATCCCCTTGCTAATCTTTTTAAGAGATCCAATTATGATGAACCAATTTCTAGTTATTTGAGTGCACTAGATTATCTTTATGAGGTTTTGCTTGAAATTCGTGAATCTGGAAATTGTGATGAAGAAATTATGAAGAGATTCACGATAGCCCCTTGAATAAAAAGCATTATTACAATGATTTTACTATAAATTATCTTGATCTCAATTGTGCTAATAATATGCAAAGCCCTAAGCTTGGGGATGCTAGTTTTGCTATGTCTACTACTTGTTGCAATGATCATGATTGGGGTGAATCTTCTTATGATCTTGAAAATTTATTTGAGCCCCATGATGAATATGAGATTGATAATAGTGTTTGCAATAATATTGAAAGTGGGTTTGGAAGAGTGTCAACTTTAGATCCCACATATTTGGATAATGTTCAATCTTATGAAGTTTTTGATAAAAGTGGGTTCGGAGAGGTCATGACTTTATTTTATGATAATCCCACTATTTTGGAAGAGTGTCAACTTTGCATGCATGTGGTTAATAAAGAGAATATTCTATGTGATAGTTATATTATTGAGTTTGAATACGATACCACATGTAATTATTATGAGAGAGGAAAATATGGTTGTAGAAATCTTCATGTTACAAAATTACCTCTCGTTATGTTGAGATTGCTATCGTCTCTTCCTTCTTCCTTGCATATGCTAGTTTTTGCTTGTCTTGATAATTTGTTTTCCTATAATATGCCTATGCATAGGAAGTATGTTAGACTTAGATGTGTTTTTCACATGCTATATGATGCTCTCTTTGTGCTTCAATTCTTGTCTTTCATGTGAGCATCATCAAAATTATTAATGCCTAGCTAGGGGCGTTAAACGATAGCGCTTGTTGGGAGGCAACCCAATTTTATTTTTGTTATTTACTTTTTGTTCCTGTTTAGTAATAAATAATTCATCTAGACTCTGGTTAGATTTGGTTTTGTGTTTTAATTAGTGTTTGTGCCAAGTAGTACCTTTAGGATAACCTACGGTGATAGTTAATTTGATCTTGCTGAAAAACAGAAACTTTTCCGCGCACGAAATTAGTTTTCATAACTGTCACATCCCTAGTTCTAGTATGCACTAGGCTAGCCCTTCTTGTGTGCATCATGTTAATTTTTCAATTAAAGTTGAAATGGGGATTCTCAAACCCTAGCACCAAATGAATTCGACTAGGGTTAAAATAAAATCTTTTTCATTGAACTCAAAATGCCCTTTTAAAATGTTCAACATTTCTGGGTTGAGGTGGAAGCATCTACCAAAAATGGTTTACATTTTTGCAGGACATATTTGGGCTTTGAATTAATTCAAACATATTTGAATTGGAGCTATTTAAATGCTATATATATTTTAGGTGCTCCAAAAATGTTGGAAATTGTTATGGGTCACTGGAATAGTTCAGAAAGCACCCCTAATTATTTCCAGGATTTTATAAAATGGTTTAGTATTTTACTAAATCAAAACAGAACAGAATAAATAGGAAATAGAAACAATTTAAATTAGAAAACAGAGAGAGAGTTACCTGGGCCGGCCTACCTGTTCTGGCACTGTAGCGGCCCAGCCCACCGAGGGCAGAGCCGTCTTCTTCCTCCTGCCAGTAGGCAGAGGGGAAGCGTGGCGCGCGCGTGTGCATTCCCGGCCACCTCCTGCTTGCTTCCCTTGACCTGATCCGCGCCCAGAGACGCCCGACGCCTCCCCTCACTTCCCCCTCGCTCTCTGCCCCCCCCCCTCTGCTCTCTCCTCGCTCGTGTCCGAGCGCAGCTACCGACCGCCGTCCCGTGAACGTGTAGCACCGCGTCCACCGCCGCCTCCATGTCCTGTGGCTGCGTCCACTAGCTCTGCCTCGACGCCGTGAATCTCCAAGCCGAAGAAAGTGCCCCGGATGCCCTGCAGCGTCGCCGCCATCGCCATCTTCCTCGCCGCCTCGGCCACTGAACGTCGTCGCCGAATTCGCCGCCGATAGGACGCCCCCGAGCCCACTTACCCTCCCTATGAACTCGCGGTGAGCCCCCGAGTCGTTTGCCCCTTCTTCCCTAGTCGCGTTTGACCTCTAGGCCATAGCCCCGCCTTGGCCGAACTCCGGCCGCCGCCGCTACATGCTACCCCAGCACACACCGTGGCCACCACTGGATGCGCCGCATCGCGGGCTTTCTAGCGCGCCCAGCCGCTCGTCCATCCGACACCGGAGATGGCCGGACGAGGAGCGCTGCCACGCCTGCTTACCGCCGGCGATTAGTCGCCGGATTAGATGACGTGACCCAAGCTTAATTAGCACTAACCACCGATTAGTTAACCCCTAGCTTCATTGACAGACGGGACCCACCCGTTAATTAACCACAGGGTTATTCCCTATTTAATTTAAGCTAATGCCCGTGGCCCCACCGGTCTGTTTGACCTTGCCACCTCAGCGTTGATTGACCCCACTGGTCAGCCTCCGCTGCTGACGCTGTTACACTGACATGCGGGACCCACTGGTCAAGGTTGACCTGGGTCAGCGCTGTTGACCTGCTGACGCACGCATGACACAGTGCTGATGCAGTAATTGACTTTTGGGCTTTAAAATAATTCAGAAATTCCAAAAATTTGTATAAACTTCTAAAATTCATAGAAAATCAACCATAACTCCAAATGAAATAATTTATATATGAAAAATTATTAGAAAAATCCAATCTATCCATCGGTACCATTTTCATGCATGTTTGAACAACTTAAAGTTGCTGTATGAAACAATTTGAATTACTGGCATTTGAAATGCCTTATGTGGAGTTTGAATTTGAATCTAGTGTTCAAACCAACTCCATTTAAATCGTCGCTAGCTGCATTAGCTCAACTCACAGCATTTTTCCATGTCACATTCATGCATCATATTGTGGCATTGCATTGATTGTGTTCCCTCTTGTTTGCCGGTGGTTGTACCCCCTTAGTAGACGTATGTTCCGATGATGAGTTCGATGACACCGATGAAGAGCTATATCATCTTCAGAAGTGCCAGGCAAGCAAAACCCCCTTGTTCATTCCGATACAATCCCACTCTCTCGCTCCTGCTCTCTTTTACTGCATTAGGACAACATCGATTCAACTGTTACATGCTGCGGTAGTTGAACCCCTTTTCCTCTGCATGACCTGTCATTGCCACAGTAAATAGATGAAACCCACTAGCATGAGTAGGAGTTGTTTGAGCCCTGATGTGCCTACTCATTCATGCTTGTTTGTCATGCCCGCTATTGCTTAGAGTTGAGTCAGGTCTGATTCATCGGGGATGAATTGGAATATGGTCGACATGTCCTACTGTTGAGAGCTAAGTGTGTGAACACGATTTGGTAAAGGTAGCGGTGAGAGGCCATGTAGGAGTACATGGTGGGTTGTCTCATTGCAGCCGTCCTCAGGAACTGAGTTCTGTGTTTGTGATCCATGAACAGTTACTACCACACATTGGGCTCCGGGCGCTCCAAGCTCTCTCAACTTATTAATCAACTTGATCTCTGTCCAGGAGTTGCAACTAGTTTCTGGTGTTTGTAGGTAGTGTTAGTAGTCTACCAAGTGGCACCCGGTATAGGTGGGCTTGGGACAGACTAGGCACAGTGGCACGGTGTACCAAGTGGCACCCGGATGGTGGGCTTGGGAACCCTGCTCACATCGTTTGGGGCCGTGAGCGACACCTCGGCCGGATCTCCTTGCGGATGGAACCCGAATAGGCGATAAACCTGGACGAGAGACTTGTGTGGTTAGTCAGGTCGTGGCCGACTCCCTCGCCAGGCTTCTACTTGAAGGTTGCCGAGATACATGATGTGTACATGGTGGTAAGTGGCGAGAGCGTGTGTGAAGAAGTACACCCCTGCAGGGTTAACATCATCTATTCGAATAGCCGTGTCTGCGGTAAAGGACTTCTGGGTTGCTTGTACAGTTCATAGACAAGTGAAAGTGGATACTCTAAAATGCGCAAGATAAGCGTGAGTGCTATGGATGGCCTTGTCGTAGGGAGACGGGAGTGGATCCATAGTGGTGTATTGATATGGTGAATATGTGGACTCGTGTGCGCCACCCCAAAAGAGATACTTGCAGTCGTAGTTCAGGATAGCCACCGAGTCAAAGCTGGCTTGCTGCAGTAAAACTCCACCACCCCCTTTATTGATACCGATGCATATGTAGTTAGTTCTGATGTAAGTCTTGTTGGGTACATTTGTACTCATGTTTGCCTATTTTATGTTTTTGCAGAGAGACGTCAGCCTCGCTAATAGTTCTGTGTGGACTTCGACGTTTAGCTTGTTACCTCAGCTACGATCTTGTACCCTTGGGATGGTCTTGTAGATAGTCAGGCTTCTCGGCCTTCTTCATTTGTAGTTGTCTGTACTCAGACAAGTTAAGCTTCCGCATGTGCTTGTTGCTTGTATGCTCTGTATGTTGGGTCATGAGACCCATGTTTGTAATACTTGGCTCCTCGGAGCCTAATGAATAAATACTCTGAGTCGTAGAGTCTTGTTGTGATGCCATGTTGTATTGCACATATTGAGCATATTGTGTGTATGATTGAAATGCTTGGTATCTGTGGGATCCGACAACCTAGTTGTTTATCCTTGGTAGCCTCTCTTATGGGGAAATGTAGTCTTGTGCTTCCATGAGCCATAGTAGTCCGCTACAGCCCGGTTCACCAGAGTCCTGCTAGCCCAGCACTACTGCTCCGGAACACTTGACTGGCCGGCATGTGATTCACTTCGTTCCTGTGTCTGTCCCTTCAGGGAAATGTCACGCGGTGACATTCGAAGTCCTGCCTAGCCTGCTACAGCCCGGTTCACCGGAGTCCTGTTAGCCCAGTTCTGCAGCCCAGATTCGCACGCTGCTGACCAACATGCTCGATGTTGATTCATGTATGCCTGTCCCCGTAAGTTAGTGCCACTTTGGGTTCATGACTAGTCATGTCGGCCCGGGTTCTCTGTCATATGGATGCTAGCGACACTATCATATACGTGAGCCAAAAGGCGCAAACGGTCCCGGGCCATGGTAAGGCGACACCCGTGGGAATACCGTGCCTGAGGCTGCAAAGTGATATGAGGTGTTACCGGCTAGATTGATGTGACATGGAATCGGGGTCCTGACAATAACTCACAGAAACATGATTTTCAGTTGATTCTTTTTAAAGAAGATTAATAATAAAATTGCTTAGGACTTCCTAATTGATCAGAATTTTGGGAGTTCCATAAGTTTGCGTTTGATACAGATTCTACAAACTGTTCTGTTTTTGACAGATTCTATTTTTCGTGTGTTGTTTGCTTATTTTGATGAATCTATGGCTAGTATCAGGGAGTATGAACCATGGAGAAGTTGGAATACAGTAGGTATAACACCAATATAAATAAAGAATGAGTTCATTACAGTACCTTGAAGTGGTGGTTTATTTTCTTATACTAACGGAGCTCATGAGATTTTCTATTAAGTTTTGTGTTGTGAAGTTTTCAAGTTTTTGGGTAAAGATTTGATGGATTTTGGAATAAGGAGTGGAAAGAGCCTAAGATTGGGGATGCCCAAGGCACCCCAAGGTAAAATTCAAGGACAACCAAAAGCCTAAGCTTGGGGATGGCCCGGAAGGCATCCCCTCTTTCGTCTTCGTCTATCAGTAACTTTACTTGAGATTATATTTTTATTCACCACATGATATGTGTTTTGCTTGGAGCATCTTGTATGATTTGAGTCTTTGCTTTTTAGTTTACCATGATCATCCTTGTTGTACACACCTTTTGGAGAGACACACATGAATAGGAATTTATTAGAATACTCTATGTGCTTAACTTATATTTTTTGAGCTAGATAATTTTGCTCTAGTGCTTCGCTTATATCTTTTAGAGCGCGGTGGTGGTTTTATTTTATAGAAACTATTGATCTCTCATGCTTCACTTATATTATTTTGAGAGTCTTTTAGAACAGCATAGTAATTTGCTTTGGCTATAAAATTAGTCCTAATCTGATAGGCATCCAAAATGGGTATAATAAAAACTTTCATATAGAGTGCATTGAATACTATGAGAAGTTTGATACTTGATGATGGTTTTGAGATATGAAGATGGTGATATTAGAGTTGTGCTAGTTGAGTAATTGTGAATTTGAGAAATACTTGTGTTGGAGTTTGCAAGTCCCGTAGCATGCATGTATGGTAACCGTTGTGTAACAAATTTGAAGCATGAGGTATTTCTTTGATTGTCATCCTTTGTGTGGAGGTCGGGATCGCGCGATGGTTCACTCCTACCAACCCTTCCCCTAGGAGCTTGCGTGTAGTGCTTGGTTTTGATGACTTGTAGATTTTTGCAATAAGTATGTGAGTACTTTATGACTAATGTTGAGTCCATGGATTATACACACTCTCACATTTCCATCGTTGCTAGCCTCTTCGGTACCATGCATTGCCCTTTCTCACCTTGAGAGTTGGTGCAAACTTCGCTGGTGCATCCAAACCCCGTGATATGATATGCCCTATCACACATAAACCTCCTTATATCTTCCTCAAAACAGCCACCATACCTACCTATTATGGCATTTCCATAGCCATTCCGAGATATATTGACATGCAACTTTCCACCGTTTCATTTATTATGACACGCTTCATCATTGTCATATTGCCTTGCATGATCATGAAGTTGACATCGTATTTGTGGCAAAGCCACCATGCGTAATTTTTCATACATGTCACTCTTGATTCATTGCCCATCCCGGTACACCGCCGGAGGCACTCATATAGAGTCATATTTTATTCTAGTATCGAGTTGTAATCAATGAGTTGTAAATAAATAGAAGTGTGATGATCATCATTATTGGAGCATTGTCCCAAAAAAAGAGAAAGGCCAAATAAAAAAAGAAAGGCCCCAAAAAAAGTAGAAAGGAAATAAAAGGGACAATGTTACTATCCTTTTTCCACACTTGTGCTTCAAAGTAGCACCATGATCTTCATTGTAGGGAGTCTCTTATTTTTTCACTTTCATATACTAGTTAATTTTTCATTATAGAACTTGGCTTGTATATTCCAACAATGGGCTTGCTCAAATGCCCTAGGTCTTCGTGAGCAAGCAAGTTGGATGCACACCCACTTAGTTTCTTTTGTTGAGCTTTCATACATTTATAGCTCTAGTGCATCCGTTGCATGGCAATCCCTACTCCTTGCATTGACATCAATTGATGGGCATCTCCCTAGCCCGTTGATTAGCCGCGTCAATGTCAGACTTTCTCTTTTTTTGTCTTCTCCACACAACCCCCATTATCATATTCTATTCCACCTATAGTGCTATGTCCATGGCTCACGCTCATGTATTGCGTGAAAGTTGAAAAAGTTTGAAAAGGCTAAAGCATGAAACAATTGCTTGACTGAAACCGAGGTTGGGCATGATTTGAATATTTTGTGTGACGAAGATGGAGCATAGCCAAACTATATGATTTTGTAGGGATGAACTTTCTTTGGCCATGTTATTTTGAGAAGACATGATTGTTTAATTAGTATGCTTGAAGTATTATTATTTTTATGTCAATATTAAACTTTTATCTTGAATCTTTCGGATCTGAACATTCATGCCACAATAAAGAGAATCACATTGAAAATTATGATAGGTAGCATTCCACATCAAAATTTTGGTTTTTATCATTTACCTACTCGAGGACGAGCAGGAATTAAGCTTGGGGATGCTTGATACGTCTCCAACGTATCTATAATTTTTTATTGTTCCATGCTATTATATTATCTGTTTTGGATGTTTAATGGGCTTTACTATGCACTTTTATATTATTTTTGGGACTAACCTATTAACCAAAGGCCCAGTGCAAATTGCTGTTTTTTTTTGCCTATTTCAGTGTTTCGCAGAATAGGAATATCAAACAGAATCCAAACGGAATGAAACCTTCGCGAGGATCATTTTTGGAACAAACGCAATACAGGAGACTTGAAGTGGACGTCAAGAAAGCAGCGAGGAAGCCACGAGGCAGGAGGGCGCGCCCCCCACCCTCGTGGGCCCCTCGCAACTCCACCGACCTACTTCTTTCGCCTATATATACGCATATGCCCTGAAAATATCCACGAGCACCACGAAACCGTGATAAGATTTTGAAAGAGTTCAAAATGGGTCAGTCAAAGAAGGAGTTCTTGCCTGAGTTGTAAGGTATGAAGTTGAGTAAGACTCAAAACCCGACCATGGCAGAAGATAGAGAGAGAATAAAAGTCATTCCCTATGCCTCGGCCATAGGTTCTATAAAGTATGCCATGCTTTATACTAGACCTATTGTGTACCTTTCCATGAGTTTGGCAAGGGGGTACAATGGTGATCCAGGAGTAGATCACTGGACAGCGGTCAAAATTATCCTTAGGCACCTTAAAGAGGACTAAGGAAATGTTTCTCGGTGTTAAAGAGTTCGTCGTAAAGAGTTATGTTGATGCAAGCTTTGACACTGATCTAGATGACTCTAAGTCTCAATCTAGATACGTATTGGAAGTGGGAGTAATTAGCTAGAGTAGCTCCATGTAGAGCATTGTAGACATAGAAATTTGCAAAATACATACGGAACTGAATGTGGCAGACCCGTTGACTAAGCTTCTCTCACAAGCAAAACATGATCACACCTTATTACTCTTTGGGTGTTAATCACACGACGATGTGAACTAGATTATTGACTCTAGTAAACCCTTTGGGTGTTTGTCACATGGCGATGTGAACTATAGGTGTTAATCACATGGCGATGTGAACTATAGGTGTTATTCACATGGCGATGTGAACTAGATTGTTGACTCTAGTGCAAGTGGGAGACTGAAGGAAATATGCCCTAGAGGCAATAGTAAAGTTGTTATTTTATATTTCCTTATATCATGATAAATGTTTATTATTCATGCTAGAATTGTATTAACCGGAAACTTGATACATGTGCGAATACATAGACAAAACACAGTGTCCCTAGTAATCCTCTACTAGACTAGCTCGTTAATCAAAGATGGTTAAGTTTCCTAACCATAGACATGTGTTGTCATTTGATGAACGGGATCACGTCATTAGGAGAATGATGTGATGGACATGACCCATACGTTAGCTTAGCATATTGATCATTCAGTTTTATTGCTATTGCTTTATTCATGTCATATACATATTCCTTTGACTAGGAGATTATGCAACTCTCGGATACCGGAGGAGTACCTTGTGTGCTATCAAACGTCACAGTGTAACTAGGTGATTATAAAGATGCTCTGCAGGTATCTCCGAAGGTATTTGTTGGGTTGGCATACATCGAGATTAGGATTTGTCACTCCGAGTATCGGAGAGGTATATCTGGGCCCTCTCGGTAATGCACATCATAAAAAGCCTTGCAAGTAATGTAACTAATGAGTTAGTTGCAGGATGATGCATTACAGAATGAGTAAAGATACTTGCCGGTAACGAGATTGAACTAGGTATGATGATACCGACGATCGAATCTCGGGCAAGTAACATACCGATGGCAAAGGGAATAACGTATGTTGTCCTTACGGTTCGACCGATAAAGATCTTCGTAGAATATGTAGGAGCCAATATGAGGATCCAGGTTCCTCTATTGGTTATTGACCGGAGAGGTGTCTCGGTCATGTCTACATAGTTCTCGAACCCGTAGGGTCCGCACGCTTAACGTTTGATGACGATATAGTATTATATGAGTTATATGATTTGGTGACTGAATATTGTTCGGAGTCCTGGATGAGATCACGTACATGATGAGGAGTCTCGAAATGGTCGAGAGGTAAATTTTGATATATAGGACGATGATATTTGGACACCAGAAGTGTTCCGGAGAGTATCGGGTACTTATCGGGTCACCGGAAGGTGTTCCGGGTACCCCCGGCAATCCTATGGGCCATATGGGCCTTGTGAAGGAACACACCAGCCCACAAGGGGCTAGTGCGCCCTATAGGGCCATAAGAGGTGGATAAGGAAAGGGGGAAGGGAAAGGAAAGGTGGAATTATGATTCCCACTTCCTTCCCTCACCCCCCCCCCTCTTTCCTTCCCCTGCATGCATACATGGAAAGGGGGCGCAGGGCAAGGAAAGCCCCAAGGGGGCCGGCGGCCAGCCCTTGGGCGCCTCCTGGCCTCTCCCCTCCCCTCCCACCTATATATATGTGGGGAGGGGCGCCTAGAAGACACACCAATAATTATTAGCCGTGTGCGGCACCCTCCCCTCCACAGTTTATGCCTCCGGTCATATTCACGTAGTGCTTAGGCGAAGCCCTGCGCGGATCACTTCACCATCACCGTCACTACGCCGTCGTGCTGACGGAACTCTCCCTCTACACTTTTCTGGATCAAGAGTTCGAGTGACATCATCGAGCTGAACATATGCAGAACTCGGAGGTGCCATACGTTCGCTACTTGATCAGTCAGAACGAGAAGAAGTTCGACTACGTAATCCGCGTTGTTGAACGCTTCTGCTTTCGGTCTACGAGGGTACATGGACACACTCTCCCCCTCTCGTTGCTATGCATCTCCTAGATAGATCTTGCGTGAGCGTAGGAATTTTTTTGAAGTTGCATGCTACTTTTCCCAACAAATATTTTGACCATCAATTGTACCACAGTAGTACTACTACTAGTAGGAACATATGGAGTAGTACTGTATAACGGAAATAGGTCTCCCGTGCTAGCATACCTCTGGGTTCACTTCATCCTCCAGGTATCATCCATATTGCGAGTAGAACCAAATTCTCGTGCATGCGGAAGCGCGAAGAAGGGATTTTTCTTTTTTGAGGATAACTGCATATTCCTTAACCAGAGAATGTTGTGTCTCCCACGCATGCGCCAATATCCATCCGAACCAGCTATGACACATTTTTTATATCTGTTTGCATAGGTCCCACCTGTCAGGAGGGGTGTAGAAATAAAAAGGAATCATAAAATGTCTCGCCATGGTGATTAGAAAGAGTGACCTCAACTAGCCAGTGGCACATGTAGCGCTAGAAGGATGGGCATGTACACGGACATGTACCACTCCTGGTCTACCCGCGTAGCCTTTTCGTTTAGTCTACTTAGTCGTCTAATCAACTGCCTGCAGGCCACTTCTCCCATTTACTTCTTCATCGGGAACCGATTTTCCTCGGCTTCTTCACCTCTCCTTCATCTTTATTTGCATCCAAACCCCACTACATTCACATTGTTTTAACCTCTTCAAAGCCCCTTTAAATAATCATCTTCTTCAGTTAGACTATCCATCTAATCCTAATTCTCCAAACCATAGCCCTCTAGTCCAGCGATTCCAAATGGTGAAAGAGATCCAGATGCAGGTTTTTAGCGTCCAACATGTCCTCGTCGAAGGATTGTTGAGCATAGTTGCCACGGTCACCGACCACCCAAGGGTTGTTCGGAAGTGGATCAGCGATGTATCCAACTCCCTCCAAAACAGAGAGATGAAGGTCATCGGTCTCGACGTAGAGTACACGGAGCGTGCCACTAGGATGATCCAACGTGTCGCCGTCCTTCAGCTGTGCCTCGAAGATGATGTTTTGGTGTACTACATCATACACGCGCCCTCCATACCAGGTGAGCTCCATGATTTCTTGTCTCGGGAGGACATATACTTCTGTGGAGCAGCCATCGAAGGGGACAAACAGAAGCTGGCGCCATACAACCTTGATTTGAAAAGCAACGCTGGCCTACAAACCAGAGTCAAAATTCATGTAGAAGATTGTGATAAACACACACCATCCCTATTCGACGTAGCAAATTTTGTGCTTGGAACAAATCTTCAGAAGGGTGACGAGACGCTGGCATTAAGGTCGTCTAGATGGGAGAATTATCCCTTGACGTACAAGCGGATAAAATATGCTGCCGTCGATGCCCGTGTGAGTTTCGAGATAGCTGCAAGAACCAAAGAGCTTGTTGCGAAACTGTCTCCCACACAAGTTGTACGCAACAAGGCCCTTCTCGTCGCTCAAGGCTACACTCAAGTGGAAGGTATGGACTATGGTGAGACATATGCCCCTGTTGCTAGACTTGAGTCTGTACGCATCTTACTTGCTTATGCCAATCACTATGATATCACTTTATACCAAATGGACATTAAAAGTGCTTTTTTAAATGGTGAAATTGAGGAGGAAGTTTATGTTAAACAACCTCCCGGCTTTGTTAATCCTAAGAAACCTAATCATGTTTACAAACTTCACAAAGCTCTTTATGGTCTTGAATAAACTCCTAGAGCATGGTATAAATGCTTGACCAAGTTTCTTACTGAAAAAGGCTTTGAAATTAGGAAGATTGATTCTACACTTTTTACTAAAACGGTTAATGGTGAATTATTTGTGTGCCAAATTTATGTGGATGATATCATATTTGGTTCGACTAACCCTCATTTTATTGAAAAGTTTGGAAGGCTAATGTCGGAGAAGTTTGAGATGTCTATGATGAGTGAACTCAAATTCTTTCTTGGTTTGCAAATCAAGCAAACTAAGGAAGGTACCTTTGTTTCTCAAACAAAGTATACCAAGGACCTTTTCAAGAAGTTCAATATGTAAGAAAGCAAAGGTATGAAAACACCCATGCCTACTAGTGGACATCTTGACTTGATTAAGGATGGCAAACCAGTTGACTAAAAGGTTTACCGTTCTATGATTGGTTCATTGTTATATCTATGTGCCTCCCGTCCCGATATTATGCTAAGTGTGTGCATGTGTGCACGATATCAAGCGGCCCCTAAAGAGTGTCATCTAAAGGCTGTGAAAAGGACAGTGAGATACTTAATTCATACACCAAACTTTGGCATTTGGTATCCTAAGAGGTCGTCTTTTGATCTTGTTGGCTACTCCGATTCGGACTATGCCAGTGATAAGGGTGATAGAAAGTCCACTTCAGATACTTGTCAATTTCTTTGGACATCCCTTGTGTCTTGGTCCTCCAAGAAACAAAACTCGGTATCCTTATCCACCGCCGAAGTGGAATATATTACCGTCGGATCATGTTGTGCTCAATTACTTTGGATGACCCAAACCCTTAAGGACTACGGGATATATGTGGAACATGTTCCATTGCTTTGTGATAATGAGAGTGCTATTAATATTGCTCACAATCCCGTGCAACATTCTCGAACTAAGCATATTGAATTTTGTCATCATTTCATTGGAGATCATGTTGCTAAAGGTGACATCAATCTTAAGCATGTTCGTACCGATAAGAAATTGGCGGATATATTCACCAAACCGCTTGATGAGAAAGTATTTTGCCGTTTGAGAGGTGAATTGAATATCATTGATGCCTCAAATTTGGAGTAGAAACTCCATTTGGATACATGCATGGCATGAGCCCTTTATGAATAATCCTTGATATTTCTCTTATGATGATGATCATATGTCTTGGGTCTATACTTGTACCCTTGCATGTTATCTAATCCTTGCAGGTACTTAGATGAGCCCAAATCCATGAGATTGCAAGTCACTCACATTTTGAGAAATCTCTACATCACCAAGTTCCTACTATGTGGTTGTTGAGTACAAGGAAGCATGAACCCACTCAACACACACACACACACACACACACACACACACACACACACACACACACACACACACATATATATATATATATATATATATATCAAATTTGATTTGGTATTAAGTGTCATGATTGTCATTTTGGATACACAAGTGTTTTTCCTTGTAAGACTAATCCATGTAGGAAGATGAACTCAAACTCCTAGTGGTGCTCCCAACTCTTGATGGACTACATCAACCTTGAGCATCCAACACAAGTTCGACTCCATGATCAAGATCAACACCACAACCCAAGGTAGGTCAATCCATCTTAGAGAAGCTTTGCCCCAAGCCATGAGTTAAAGCAACTCAACAAGATGTGAACATATCAAAATGCTTAAACAAAAATGGCAACCCCATTTTGAGCTTAAGCGATGAGTATGACCTACGATCAAGTGTTATCACTTGACTCCTCGGTCAATATACTCTAACATAGGTGATTTTGTCACCGAACCCTTCTAGATGAAGTTCTCTAGTGTTTATTTGTGTTCTTGCATATATTTCTTGCTATCTTGTTCTCCTTATCAAAAAAACTTTATCTAGATCTCTTTTCTTATGCATGTTTTTCTCAGTAACTTATATGTCTAATTCTTTGCAGATCATTCAGTTAATTCCTTGCAAATGCTTGTGAGATATAATTTGTTGGAAATATGCCCTAGAGGCAATAATAAAAGCATTATTATTATATTTCTTTGTTCATGATAATTGTCTTTATTCATGCTATAATTGTATTATCTGGAAATCGTAATACATGTGTGAATAACAGACACCAACATGTCCCTAGTAAGCCTCTAGTTGACTAGCTCGTTGATCAATAGATAGTCATGGTTTCCTGGCTGTGGACATTGGATGTCATTGATAACGGGATCGCATCATTAGGATAATGATGTGATGGACAAGACCCAATCCTAAGCATAGCGTGAGATCGTGTAGTTCGTTTGCTAGAGCTTTTCTAATGTCAAGTATCTTTTCCTTTGACCATGAGATCGTGTAACTCCCGGATACCGTAGGAGTGCTTTGGGTGTATCAAACGTCACAACGTAACTGGGTGACTATAAAGGTGCACTACAGGTATCTCCGAAAGTGTCTGTTGGGTTGACACGGATCGAGACTGGGATTTGTCACTCCGTATGACGAGAGGTATCATTGGGCCCACTCGGTAATGCATCATCATAATGAGCTCAAAGTAACCAAGTGTTTGGTCACGGGATCATGCATTACGGTATGAGTAAAGTGACTTGCCGGTAACAAGATTGAACGAGGTATTGGGATACCGACGATCGAATCTCGGGCAAGTAACATATCGATTGACAAAGGGAATTGCATACGGGGTTGATTAAATCCTCGACATCGTGGTTCATCCGATGAGATCATCGTGG
This sequence comes from Triticum dicoccoides, assembly GCF_002162155.2. Taxonomy (NCBI): domain Eukaryota; kingdom Viridiplantae; phylum Streptophyta; class Magnoliopsida; order Poales; family Poaceae; genus Triticum; species Triticum dicoccoides. The sequence continues at coordinate 278,286,882 of NC_041389.1, forward strand.
AGCATGTGGGAGCCAACATGGGTATCCAGATCCCGCTGTTGGTTATTGACCGGAGAGCGATCTCGGTCATGTCTACATGTCTCCCGAACCCGTAGGGTCTACACACTTAAGGTTCGGTGATGCTAGGGTTGTAGGGATATGTAGATGCAGTAACCCGAATGTTGTTCGGAGTCCCGTATGAGATCCCGGACATCACGAGGAGTTCCGGAATGGTCCGGAGGTAAAGATTTATATATGGGAAGTCCTGTTTCGGGCATCGGGACAAGTTTCGGGGTTATCGGTATTGTACCGGGACCACCGGAAGGGTCCCGGGGGTCCACCGGGTGGGTCCACCTGTCCCGGGGGGCCACATGGGCTGTAGGGGGTGCGCCTTGGCCTACATGGGCCAAGGGAACCAGCCCCAAGGGGCCCATGCGCCTAGGGTTAAGAAGGGGAAGAGTCCTAGGAGGGGAAGGCACCTCCTAGGTGCCTTGGGGGGGAGGGAAACCCCCCTTGGCCGCCGCCCCCCCTAGGAGATTTGATCTCCTAGGGCCGGCCACCCCCCTTGGCCCTCCTATATATAGTGGGGGAAAGGAGGGACTTCAGACCTCGGCCTTTGGTTGCCTCCTTCTCCCTCTCCAACACCTCCTCCTCCATAGCGCTTGGCGAAGCTCTGCCGGAGTACTGCAGCTCCATCAACACCACGCCGTCGTGCTGCTGCTGGTGCCATCTCCCTCGACCTCTCCTCTCCCCTTGCTGGATCAAGAAGGAGGAGACGTGGCTGTTCCGTACGTGTGTTGAACGCGGAGGTGCCGTCCGTTCGGTGCTAGGATCTCCGGTGATTTGGATCACGTCGTGTTCGACTACATCATCCCCGTTCTTTGAACGCTTCCGCTCGCGATCTACAAAGGTATGTAGATGCATCCGATCACTCGTTGCTAGATGAACTCATAGATGGATCTTGGTGAAACCGTAGGAAAATTTTTGTTTTCTACAACGTTCACCAATAGTGGCATCATGAGCTAGGTCTATGCGTAGTTCTTCTTGCACGAGTAGAACACAATTTGTTGTGGGCGTAGATTTGTCAACTTTCTTGCCGCTACTAGTCTTATCTTGCTTCAGCGGTATTGTGGGATGAAGCGGCCCGGACCAACCTTACACGTACGCTTACGTGAGACCGGTTCCACCGACTAACATGCACAAGTTGCATAAGGTGGCTGGCGGGTGTCTGTCTCTCCTACTTTAGTTGGAGCGGATTCGATGAAAAGGGTCCTTATGAAGGGTAAATAGAAGTTGACAAATCACGTTGTGGTTTCACGTAGGTAAGAAAACGTTCTTGCTAGAACCCTACTTCAGCCACGTAAAACTTGCAACAACAATTAGAGGACGTCTAACTTGTTTTTACAGCAAGTGCTTTGTGATATGATATGGCCAAAGTTGTGATGAATGATGAATGATCTATATGTGATGTATGAGATGTTCATGCTATTGTAATAGGAATCACGACTTGCATGTCGATGAATATGACAATCGCAGGAGCTATAGGAGTTGTCTTTATTTTTTGTATGACCTGCGTGTCATTGAAGAACGCCATGTAAACTAGTTTACTTTATTACTAAACGCGTTAGTCATAGAAGTAGAAGTAGTCGTTGGCGTGACAACTTCATGAAGACACGATGATGGAGATCATGATGATGGAGATCATGGTGTCATGCCGGTGACAAGATGATCATGGAGCCCCGAAGATGAAGATCAAAGGAGCTATATGATATTGGCCATATCATGTCACTACTTTATATAATTGCATGTGATGTTTATTATGTTTTATGCATCTTGTTTACTTAGGACGACGGTAGTAAATAAGATGATCCCTTACAAAAATTTCAAGAAGTGTTCTCCCCTAACTGTGCACCGTTGCTACAGTTCATCGCTTCTAAGCACCACGTGATGATCGGGTGTGATGGATTCTTACGTTCACATACAATGGGTGTAAGACAGATTTACACAGCAAAACACTTAGGGTTAACTTGACGAGCCTAGCATGTACAGACATGGCCTCGGAACACGGAGACCGAAAGGTCGAACACGAGTCGTATGGAAGATACGATCAACATGAGAATGTTCACCGACGATGACTAGTCCGTCTCACGTGATGATCGGACACGGCCTAGTCGACTCGGATCGTGTAACACTTAGATGACCAAAGGGATGTCAAATCTGAGTGGGAGTTCATTATAATTTGATTAGATGAACTTAATTATCATGAACTTAGTCTAAATATTTTACAATATGTCTTGTAGATCAAATGGCCAACGTAGTCCTCAACTTCAACGCGTTCCTAGAGAAAACCAAGCTGAAAGACGATGGCAGCAACTATACGGACTGGGTCCGGAACCTGAGGATCATCCTCATAGCTGCCAAGAAAGATTATGTCCTACAAGCACCGCTGGGTGACGCACCTGTTCTCCCTGCAGAACAAGACGTTATGAACGCTTGGCAGGCACATACCGATGACTACTCCCTCGTTCAGTGCGGCATGCTTTACAGCCTAGAGCCGAGGCTCCAAAAGCGTTTTGAGAGACATGGAGCATATGAGATGTTCGAAGAGCTGAAAATGGTTTTTCAAGCTCATGCCTGGGTCGAGAGATATGAAGTCTCCGACAAATTCTTCAGCTGTAAGATGGAGGAAAATAGTTCTGTCAGTGAGCACATACTCACTATGTCTGGGTTACATAACCGCTTGACTCGGCTGGGAGTTAATCTCCCGGATGATGCGGTCATTGACAGAATCCTCCAGTCGCTTCCACCAAGCTACAAGAGCTTTGTGATGAACTTCAATATGCAGGGGATGGAAAAGACCATTCCTGAAGTATTTGCTATGCTGAAATCAGCAGAGGTAGAAGTCAAGAAGGAACATCAAGTGTTGATGGTCAATAAAACCACTAAGTTCAAGAAGGGCAAGGGTAAAAAGAACTTCAAGAAGGACGGCAAGGTAGTTGCCGCACCCAGCAAGCAAGCTGCCGGGAAGAAGCCAAAGAATGGACCCAAGCCCGAGACTGAGTGCTTTTATTGCAAGGAAAGTGGTCACTGGAAGCGGAACTGCCCCAAATACTTAGCGGACAAGAAGGCCGGCAAAACCAAAGGTATATTTGATATACATGTAATTGATGTGTACCTTACCAGTAATCGTAGTGACTCCTGGGTATTTGAAACCGGTGCCGTTGCTCATATTTGTAACACACAGCAGGAGCTGCGGAATAAACGGAGACTGGCAAAGGACGAGGTGACGATGCGCGTCGGGAATGGTTCCAAGGTCGATGTGATCACCGTCGGCACGCTACCTCTACATTTACCTTCGGGATTAGTTTTGAACCTCAATAATTGTTATTTAGTGCCAAGTTTGAGCATGAACATTGTATCTGGATCTCGTTTAATTCGAGATGGCTACTCATTTAAATCCGAGAATAATGGTTGTTCTATTTATATGAGAGATATGTTTTATGGTCATGCTCTGATGGTGAATGGTTTATTCTTTATGAATCTCGAGCGTAATGCTACACATATTCATAGTGTAAGTACCAAAAGATGTAAGATTGATAGTGATAGTCCCACATACTTGTGGCACTGCCGCCTTGGTCACATAGGTGTCAAACGCATGAAGAAGCTCCATGCTGATGGACTTTTAGAGTCTCTTGATTACGAATCATTTGACACGTGCGAACCATGCCTCATGGGTAAAATGACCAAGACTCCGTTCTCAGGAACAATGGAGCGAGCAACCAACTTATTGGAAATCATACATACTGATGTGTGCGGTCCAATGAGTGTTGAGGCTCGCGGTGGCTATCGTTATGTTCTCACCCTCACTGATGACTTGAGTAGATATGGGTATGTCTACTTAATGAAACACAAGTCTGAGACCTTTGAAAAGTTCAAGGAATTTCAGAGTGAAGTTGAGAATCAACGTGACAGGAAAATCAAGTTCCTACGATCAGATCGAGGAGGAGAATACTTGAGTCACGAGTTTGGTACACACTTAAGAAAATGTGGAATAGTTTCACAACTCACGCCGCCTGGAACACCTCAGCGTAATGGTGTGTCCGAACGTCGTAATCGCACTCTATTAGATATGGTGCGATCTATGATGTCTCTTGCCGATTTACCACTATCTTTTTGGGGCTATGCTTTAGAGACTGCCGCATTCACTTTAAATAGGGCACCGTCGAAATCCGTTGAGACGACACCGTATGAATTATGGTTTGGGAAGAAACCTAAGCTGTCATTTCTAAAAGTTTGGGGATGCGATGCTTATGTCAGGAAACTTCAACCTGAAAAGCTCGAACCCAAATCGGAAAAATGCGTCTTCATAGGATACCCTAAAGAAACTATTGGGTATATCTTCTACCTCAGATCCGAAGGCAAGATCTTTGTTGCCAAGAATGGGTCCTTTCTGGAGAAAGAGTTTCTCTCGAAAGAAGTAAGTGGGAGGAAAGTAGAGCTTGATGAAGTATTACCTCTTGAACCGGAAAATGGCGCAACTCAAGAAAATGTTCCTGAGGTGCCTTCACCGGCTAGAGAGGAAGTTAATGATAATGATCAAGATACTTCTGATCAAGCTCCTACTGAAATTCGAAGGTCCACAAGGACACGTTCCGCACCAGAGTGGTACGGCAACCCTGTCTTGGAAATCATGTTATTAGACAACAGTGAACCTTCGAACTATGAAGAAGCAATGGCGGGCCCGGATTCCGACAAATGGCTAGAAGCCATGAAATCCGAGATAGGATCCATGTATGAAAACGAAGTATGGACTTTGACTGACTTGCCTGTTGAACGGCGAGCCATAGAAAATAAATGGATCTTTAAGAAGAAGACTGACGCGGATGGTAATGTGACCATCTATAAAGCTCGGCTTGTCGCTAAGGGTTATCGACAAGTTCAAGGGGTTGACTACGATGAGACTTTCTCACCAGTAGCGAAGCTGAAGTCCGTCCAAATCATGTTAGCGATTGCCGCATTCTACAATTATGAAATATGGCAAATGGACGTCAAAACGGCATTCCTTAATGGTTTCCTTAAGGAAGAATTGTATATGATGCAGCCGGAAGGTTTTGTCGATCCTAAGAATGCTGACAAGGTGTGCAAGCTCCAACGCTCGATTTATGGGCTGGTGCAAGCATCTCGGAGTTGGAACATTCACTTTGATGAGATGATCAAAGCGTTTGGGTTCACACAGACTTATGGAGAAGCCTGTGTTTACAAGAAAGTGAGTGGGAGCTCTATAGCATTTCTCATACTATATGTAGATGACATACTTTTGATGGGAAATGATATAGAACTCTTGGACAGCATTAAGGCCTACTTGAATAAAAGTTTTTCAATGAAGGACCTTGGAGAGCTGCTTATATATTAGGCATCAAGATCTATAGGGATAGATCGAGACGCCTCATAGGTCTTTCACAAAGCACATATCTTGATAAGATTTTGAAGAAGTTCAAAATGGATCAGTCCAAGAAAGGGTTCTTGCCTGTTTTACAAGGTGTGAAATTGAGCTCAGCTCAATGTCCGACCACGGCAGAAGATATAGAAGAGATGAGTGTCATCCCCTATGCCTCAGCCATAGGTTCTATTATGTATGCCATGCTGTGTACCAGACCTGATGTAAACCTTGCCGTAAGTTTGGTACGAAGGTACCAAAGTAATCCCGGCAAGGAACACTGGACAGCGGTCAAGAATATCCTGAAGTACCTGAAAAAGGACAAAGGAAATGTTTCTCGTTTATGGAGGTGTCGAAGAGCTCGTTGTAAAGGGTTACGTCGACGCTAGCTTCGACACAGATCTGGATGACTCTAAGTCACAAACCGGATACATGTATATTTTGAATGGTGGGGCAGTAAGCTGGTGCAGTTGCAAGCAGAGCGTCGTGGCGGGATCTACGTGTGAAGCGGAGTACATGGCAGCCTCGGAGGCAGCACATGAAGCAATTTGGGTGAAGGAGTTCATCACCGACCTAGGAGTCATACCCAATGCGTCGGGGCCGATCAAGCTCTTCTGTGACAACACTGGAGCTATTGCACTTGCCAAGGAGCCCAGGTTTCACAAGAAGACAAGGCACATCAAGCGTCGCTTCAACTCCATTCGTGAAAATGTTCAAGATGGAGACATAGAGATTTGTAAAGTACATACGGACCTGAATGTAGCGGATCCGTTGACTAAACCTCTCCCTAGAGCAAAACATGATCAACACCAGAATTCCATGGGTGTTCGATTCATCACAATGTAACTAGATTATTGACTCTAGTGCAAGTGGGAGACTATTGGAAATATGCCCTAGAGGCAATAATAAAAGCATTATTATTATATTTCTTTGTTCATGATAATTGTCTTTATTCATGCTATAATTGTATTATCCGGAAATCGTAATACATGTGTGAATAACAGACACCAACATGTCCCTAGTAAGCCTCTAGTTGACTAGCTCGTTGATCAATAGATAGTCATGGTTTCCTGGCTCTGGACATTGGATGTCATTGATAACGGGATCGCATCATTAGGATAATGATGTGATGGACAAGACCCAATCCTAAGCATAGCGTGAGATCGTGTAGTTCGTTTGCTAGAGCTTTTCTAATGTCAAGTATCTTTTCCTTTGACCATGAGATCGTGTAACTCCCGGATACCGTAGGAGTGCTTTGGGTGTATCAAACGTCACAACGTAACTGGGTGACTATAAAGGTGCACTACAGGTATCTCCGAAAGTGTCTGTTGGGTTGACACGGATCGAGACTGGGATTTGTCACTCTGTATGACGGAGAGGTATCACTGGGCCCACTCGGTAATGCATCATCATAATGAGCTCAAAGTAACCAAGTGTTTGGTCACGGGATCATGCATTACGGTACGAGTAAAGTGACTTGCCGGTAACGAGATTGAACGAGGTATTGGGATACCGACGATCGAATCTCGGGCAAGTAACATATCGATTGACAAAGGAAATTGCATACGGGGTTGATTAAATCCTCGACATCGTGGTTCATCCGATGAGATCACCGTGGAGCATGTGGGAGCCAACATGGGTATCCAGATCCCGATGTTGGTTATTGACCGGAGAGCGATCTCGGTCATGTCTACATGTCTCCCGAACCCGTAGGGTCTACACACTTAAGGTTCGGTGACGCTAGGGTTGTAGGGATATGTATATGCAGTAACCCGAATGTTGTTCGGAGTCCCGGATGAGATCCCGGACGTCACGAGGAGTTCCGGAATGGTCCGGAGGTAAAGATTTATATATGGGAAGTCCTGTTTCGGGCATCGGGACAAGTTTCGGGGTTATCGGTATTGTAGCGGGACCACCGGAAGGGTCCCGGGGGTCCACCGGGTGGGTCCACCTGTCCCGGGGGGCCACATGGGCTGTAGGGGGTGCGCCTTGGCCTACATGGGCCAAGGGCACCAGCCCCAAGGGGCCCAGGCGCCTAGGGTTAAGAAGGGGAAGAGTCCTAGGAGGGGAAGGCACCTCCTAGGTGCCTTGGGGGGGGAGGGAAACCCCCCTTGGCCGCCGCCCCCTAGGAGATTTGATCTCCTAGGGCCGGCCACCCCCCTAGGCCCTCCTATATATAGTGGGGGGAAAGGAGGGACTTCAGACCTCGGCCTTTGGTTGCCTCCTTCTCCCTCTCCAACACCTCCTCCTCCATAGCGCTTGGCGAAGCTCTGCCGGAGTACTGCAGCTCCATCAACACCACGCCGTCGTGCTGCTGCTGGTGCCATCTCCCTCAACCTCTCCTCTCCCCTTGCTGGATCAAGAAGGAGGAGACGTGGCTGTTCCGTACGTGTGTTGAACGCGGAGGTGCCGTCCGTTCGGTGCTAGGATCTCCGGTGATTTGGATCACGTCGTGTTCGACTACATCATCCCCGTTCTTTGAACGCTTCCGCTCGCGATCTACAAAGGTATGTAGATGCATCCGATCACTCGTTGCTAGATGAACTCATAGATGGATCTTGGTGAAACCGTAGGAAAATTTTTGTTTTCTGCAACGTTCACCAACATAATTTGCCAAGTGAGCTGAGTTGACAAAAAAAACCTCTATATTGAATTCGGACTCACCAATTCATGCCTATCGGCTAGACCGAACTACAAGAATATCTTGTAGACAGTTCATCGGTATAACCGACATGGACTACCCGGTCTGACCGATATGCATCATCCATGACATAGCCAATTCGGTGTCACTGATGGAACTAGATCGGCGTTACCGATTTCACTGATGAGAAACCTTTTTGTCATTGCATTCTGCATATTCAATTTCCTCTCCAGCTCCACTCAATGATTCTTATTCCTCTACTCGCATCTTAACTACATGCTGCTTTGTAGTGTATCTCAAGGACCAAACCTATTCGACTCATGCTCCATAAATACCCTTCTTGGAAATTGATGTCAAAGGGGGAGATAGAGCACATCAAAGCTTATCATATGAGCACATCAAATCTTATCATATGAGCACATCCAAGCTCTTCCAGGTGCTAGTAAAACAAGAGGAGAGAAGTCACATGTCTTTTAGAGGGGAAAGACATGTCAACATATTTGATCTTAGTTATTGTGATTGCATATCATTGTTACCATTTCTTGCATTTCTTCACCTCTGATTTTCTCTCACCCTACCTTCTCTTGTTATCCAACATCAAATTCTGGGGGAGAAAGAGTTCATATCTAAGGGAAGGAAATCTTTGGAATTCATTGCATATCTTTAAAGTCTTTGGGGACATGTCAGTATCTAAATAGAGTACCTAGTACTCGCCCATTACATGTCATCTCAGTCTTGGTACTCTTGTGGTTTTCTGAAATTGCTTTATCTAGAGCGTTCTTGTGTTATCTAACCTTGTTTTCTCAAGTCCACTTCTTCTAAAGCCAGCGCAAGACCACAAGGTAAGAATATGCATCATATTCATGCGCATGATGATCGCTTGCTGATGTACATATTGTTTGCAAGAAGGATCCATGAACATGGAGGTACACTTCCTTACATCCACATCATTTGCTCTGATGCATATAGCCAAGATGCATGTAACTCATTGCTTGCTCTGTCATGCCTATGCATTCACATGTTCTCACATTCCATCTTCACATGATTGCATACATGTAGGGGGGCCTATGCATGTTACATGTCTTTCCAAAGCTTTACTTATTACTCTTCATATATTTATCTAAAGATTTGATGTATGTTGTCATCAATTACCAAGCACAAGTGCTCCCTGGGTGATTTTGGTAATTAATGTCAACATATCTCTTGTTGGACTAATACTTTTACCTAGTGTATTTCAGATGAGTTCAACAATGGCGTGGTAAGCACAAGAGGATGTGGAACCCCTTCAAAATGCTGAGGGAAAAGATTGGCAAAAGCTCAAGACTCTTCATTTCTATTTTAGTGATCCAAGATCACATTGAGTCCATAGGGAAGTCAATACTATTAAAAGAAGATGAGGTGTTGCTTAATGGTCTACTTGCTCTATCGATATTGATCCAAAACCCTCAGCCACTTTCTCATTTCCACATTGTCCAAAACTCAAAGTCAAACTCGGCCCCACCAATTTGATCTATCCGGCGCCACCGAGTTCATATGACATAGCCACTGCCAGAAACCCTAGACAATTAGGTCACACCGATATGGATCTCGGTCTCACTGAGATGGCCCTGTAAACTCTATGTTACCTATTGCAATTATTTCGGCTCACCGAAATGTGCAATCGGTCCCACCGAGTTTGCTTGACCAACTCTCTGTTGTCTTATTGCTTCACTTCGGCCTAACCGAGTTGATGCAATCGATGGCCACCGAGATGAGGTTTTGCCCTAGCCCTAGCACATCGGTCCCAACGAGTTGATCCCGTCGTTCCCACCGAAATTCCTACCGTTCACATTTTGAACTAAATCGGTCTCACCGAGTTCTGCTATTCGGTCTGACCGAGTTGGGTCAAATGTGTGTAACGGTTGGATTTTGTGTGCAGGCTATATATACCCCTCCACCCCCTTCTCCATATGTGAGAGAGCCATCAGAACATGCCTACACTTCCACTACTCATTTTTTGAGAGAGAACCACCTACTCATGTGTTGAGACCAAGATATTCCAATCCAACTACTAGAATCTTGATCTCTAGCCTTCCCAAAGTCGCTTTCCACTCAAATCATCTTTCCACCATAGCCAAATCTGTGAGAGAGAGTTGAGTGTTGGAGGAGACTTACATTTGAAGCACAAGAGCAAGGAGTTCATCATCAACACACCATCTATTACCTTTTGGAGAGTGGTGTCTCCTAGATTGGTTAGGTGTCGCTTGGGAGCCTCCGACAAGATTGTGGAGTTGACCAAGAAGTTTGTAAGGGCAAGGAGAACGCCTACTTCGTGAAGATCTACCCGAGTGAGGCAAGTCCTTCATGGGCGATGGCCATGGTGGGATAGACAATGTTGCTTCTTCGTGGACCCTTCGTGGGTGGAGTCCTCCGTGGACTCGCGCAACCGTTACCCTTTGTGAGTTGAAGTCTCCATCAAAGTGGACGTGTGATAGCACCACCTATCGGAACCACGCCAAAAGTCTCGGTGTCTACATTGCGTTTGCACACTCCAATCCCATCCCTATACTTTCTTACAACTAGTATGATTTACTCCTTCTGCTGCTCATACTCTTGCCATGTTTGCTTGAAATGTATTGTGAATGTTTGAAACTTGTGCTAAAATTCCACCTCAACTTGAATAACTTAAAAACTGCTACTTTTGCTTGTTGAGGGTCTAATCACCCCCCCCCCCTCTAGACCCCTCTTCTCGATCCTTTTCACCGTGTATCCACCCTTGTTGACTTTGGATCTTGTATTTTCCCATTTGTATGTGGATTAAGCACATGTGTGACTGGATCTCGTTGATTTGAGTGTTTCCCCTCTCTTGTCTTCGTCGTGTTCTCCGGGAATTCCCCTCCAAATCGTGAAAGATCAGTCATTAGGGTTTCACCCTACATCAGTGAATTCCTTGCCCGTACCCCCATCTGCCATTGGAAATTTCCCTCTCCCAAATATGTCATTGAAAATTTGCACCGCTAACAGATATGCCACTATGGTCAGTTGGACAGTTAGTTGACCATCATATGGCACTTGAAAAGACGATTTTGCCCCGGTCGTTACTAGCATCCAGTACTGTAGCAACTACTTTTATAATAAAAAATTCCAGTTTTTTGAAATTGCAAACAAATTTTGAATTCCATTTTTTACGATTGTGAACATTTTCTAAAAAAAGTGAACAAAATTTGAAAAACATGAAAAAACTGTACTTCCATGGATTCGAATTTTATCTACTGTAGCATCCATGGATTCAAAAACATGAACCATTTTGTTCATGCTACAGTACAAAATTGTTCATGTTTTTCAAATTTTGTTCACTTTTTAAAAAAATTCACGATTCAAAAAAAATGTTTGGAATTCAAAATTTCAAATAAGGGCATTTTTCGTAAAAGTGGTCGCTACAGTACTAGTTGCTGCAGTAGTTTTCCCCGCAATTTCGGAACTACCCAAATATGTTCGGAATGCTATAGTGTTGGTCACAAGGAACGACCAGGGGCAAAAGCGTCATGACAGTCAACTAACGGTCAAACTGACCATAGTGGCATATCTGTACACGGTGCAAAGGGTACGGCAAGTTTTGAGTGGCATATATGAAATTCACCCGAGATATATTAGCCCCATCTCTATTTCGATTCTCGATAAAGCGATAGAAAATAAAGTCCCTGGGGATAAGCCAATCATCATCATCCGAGAAATCAAGACCAAACAACCACTGAATAAACTGTGATCTCCGCACAACGGCCATACACATTAACCAAAGTTCAATGATCATTAGAGGAAGTTGAAGTAAATTCAATGGCAACACAAAAGATTCTTGAAGGATGGTGCGGTCAGAAAACACCCTGCTATTCCAAAGCACCAGCAACCCACCTGAAGATACACAAAGTGATTAAAGCTACGAGGAACAAACATTTTGATGTCAGAATGATCGAATGACACTTTCTTAGTCTCTTAAAGACAAACAATGGAAGCCCACTTTCTTCAATTTTATTATGCAAAAACGGCCACCTAGCCTCAGAATTCAAGCCTCTAATGTTACAACACAAAATGTTCCATGACACTGACCCATACGACATTAAACTGGGTTAAAATACTGCAGCAACAGACACTGAAATAAAAAGGGGCCACACCACTAAAGGTGCACAAGATAACCAAAAACTAGACACGCCGCCCTCTCATAGTTAAGAATATCAATGATATTAACACTACGAAACGGAGGAGGAATCACAGGCCAAGCTCTCCAACCATTCTGCATCACGGGAGAAGCGGCGCGCTCCTCTTGCTGCTAGCCCTGGTCCATATTCTGCTGCTGCCAAGCATGCAGATCAAATTGCGGATGGATCAGGTTGGGAGATGCATTGGACAGTGGAACCGGCTCCTAGGTGCCCATCAAACCAGGGATAGTATGTCACCCATTCAAAATGTAAGCCGGAACCGACCAAGACCTTCCAAGACCATGAAACAAAGCCACTACTTGTGAACCCATCATCAAAAGCATGAGGGGGAGGTGGGTGAAGGGGAGGAGGAGAAGGTGGAGAGGAAGCCATTTATCTTCCATGCCCTGAATCAGCATCATCTTGCAGCTCATCTTCTTCCTCATCCATCTCTTCTTCTCCTATAGAGCCCAGAATTGGGGGACACCAAACCACTGATTCGGGCTTTGGCTCATGCTGAAATATTCCCTCTATGTAGGAGTCACGTAGCGGCACTTTGATTTTCTCGACCAACTCCTTCAGTGTCTTGTAATTTCCAGTGCCACGGTTGACTATCTCCTCAGGTGGCTCTCCTCTTAGAACGAAATCCACATACTGCAGAATCTCAGTTGAATAGTGCCCATATGACCTGACTTGGAACCCAAGGTCACTTCTGCTGTTCAGATTATGAAGATGATAATTACTGAACGACTCATCAACTTCCTTAAAAACATCTTCGAGACGGACTGCTTCTGCTGTGCTGACAATATAAGTAGCTATCGCAGATAAAAGCTCATTGGATATGATCCCTCTGCACTTGCACAAAACCTCCAAGTAATCTATCAGCACATGAGGACCGATTCTCACACTGCCTACTTTTCCTCTTGTGCAAAGATCGTTATAGCTTTCACCAGTCTTCAAAACCGTGCATGACGGGTCAGGGATGTAGTTCGGCCCTACATGTGCATCTGACTGTATTTCGAAGATACCAAACGGCCCATTCCACCCCTTCATGTACAAATTCCTTCCATAGAAAAAGAATGTTATCCAGTTCTTCTTGCACACAAATGTGAGGTGAAATGTGCCGTCCGCTGGTGTCGTGTAAACTTCGAAGCCCTCTCCAAGAATTGAAGAAATATCTTTCTGCATTCCATTGGCACGACACCATGAACGCATCCTTCTTATTCCTCTTCTATAGCTCCGACGGGTTGCTGGCAAATCATCTTCATCTATAACAATTGTTGCACTGTTTCCTGGACTCTGAAACCAATACAAAACCACAATATGAAGTACGTTGAGATATCACCTCTATAGAACTTAACAACAAATTGAGTAACACTTTGCTAACAGGAAAATGGAATTTTGAACTAGGAATATGTAAAACTATTTTTTTGGTTCTTTTCCATAAGGTACGAACAAAATTGAAGAAAAAAATTCTTATATGGTAGAGCCATCGCACCTTTCTAACTTTTGCAACGTCACTGTCAGCAGTAGTGTGCGGCCACACAGTATCTTGCTCCTGGAGAAAATCAAAAGAAAACATGCGTTAAATGATAAAATGTAAAAATTAATAAATAATTCAGTATAAGGTCATACTGCAGACTCGACGGCACTCCTCCAACATTTTGTGATTCTTCTATCTTGTCTCCTTGCTTCATGCTGCTTTCCAAACGATTTTATTTGTTGTTCTTCTTTGTGATAAGCCCATAGCGCTGCCTCTTTAAGTTCATTGTCCTGCTGGGTTCTTATCACCTGCATATCAGCAACAGCCACAAGGTTTTCACAAGATTAGATATTGTTGATCTAGATTGTATCTGTAAACCCAGTAAATTTGTCTTTGAACTTGAGTAACAGTATAAATTTCAATTCTGAACGATGCCGCCACTTAAACAAGGTTTAAGGTCCAATATGTCAATTGTTAGCCCCAAAATATATACCCATATATAAGAAAAATAGCCCATACTGGAATTTTTTCCAAACTCCATGTTAAGTGTTCTAATTTGCACTAACATGTACACACTATCTCTTAGATATTTCCTGCAATTAAAATATATAAACAATTCAATCACAACCTCTGATGTCAGTGTAGAACCGCTGATAAATTTTGTCTCAACTTCTGTTGTGAGTGCCTCTTCCAAGAGTGTTTTTCCTGTGCCAGGAGGCCCAAAAACCAAAACACCTTTGTAGGGCTTAGGAGGGTCCAGGCACATAGAGGCCTGGTCATAAGAGAAATTCAGCTAAGCCAATTCAAGTATCAAGAATACACAATAAGACGAATAAGAAAAACTACAGCTATTGATAGGACAGGCTAATTTTTAATCAATGTTCAGTAAACTGAACTCAGTTAATTCGTCTGAGTCATGGTTTCTATTGCAGAATCTGAACATTGGGCCCCCTAGTATTTAGTGCCAAACTTTGACATAAATTTAAACTAACAAATGTAAACAATATGTCACACAATTATATGGTAGGATTCCTCTTTCAAATACAAATCCAACGTGTACTTTTTGTAGCAATAAATCATATTTTGTTAGTTATATTAAAGGTCAAAGTTTGACCAAAAATACTAGGGGGGGGGGGGGCAATAAAAACCGGATGGAGGGAGTAAACTTCTAAAGTAAACTATAAACACGATCATGCTCATGAAATTCACTATGCTTTCATAATCATTTACACACTGAACATAAACTAGCATAAGCCCCAGATCTAAGCACAATTAGGTGAATACATATGTAGCCAATTACACATCATAATCTGCTAACAATTCCTGCGCCACTGGTTTAGTGACTTAAGTTTCAACATGTCAAGAATAGACAATTTCATTTCGAATGGCAATCTTCAATAAACACTAGCCATAAACATAAACCATCGCAAAAAGTGATAAACATAATGGGTCAATAAACATGTACTCATGCATAATAATTACTCCCTCCGTCCCGTAATATAAGATCATTTTGCAAGCTAAAACAGCTCGCAAAACGATTTTATATTATGGGACGGAGGAAGTAGAAGATTACTTAATACGAGTTCAGAAGATTTCACATTTAAGATCAAGAATAGACTCAGTTTTCGCCATGAATCAAATAATATAGGCAAAAAGATATGAGTTTATAGATTGTATGCAACCAGGTAAACACCTCCACAGGAGTTTAGCGGATTTAGCATTTAAGAGATTAAGAATAGATTCGATTTTCAGTTTGGATCAACCAACTAAAGGATATGAACCAATAGATGTAAGGGCATGTACAGAGGTTGATAAGACAGTCTTATCTTGAGTCTTACATGAGATGACAATAAAAGCATGTCTACAATGGATTATCATTTAGTCTTATCTTCAATAACTAACTATCCTAAAAACATTACGAGACATATTGTGCTAAGAGATCATCTCTTAAATAAGAGAAGACAAGCCTTTTCTTATGATTTCTCTCTCCTCCACGTCAACATTTATCCTACATGGCACCTCTAAGATAGCACCATTGTACATGCCCTAAGCAACCAGGTAAACCGTGTTCACACTTATTAGTTATATTTATACTGGTTTAGGATCATTTTTAACCTCATGTTTCTCTATTTATACTGGTTTAGGATCATTTTTAACCTCAAGTTTCTCTACTAGAGTAATTGTCGAAGGAAAATTACTCAGTAACAACTACATCACATCATATGATCACTAACTACAGATGTTGACATTTAACGTTAACGCAAATAAGATACAAAAAAAATTAACGATAAGTATTCCTATATTAAAATAGCACCCCAGCGAAGAAATAAGAAATCCATATTTGAAACAAGTTATTGCCCCCCTTGCTTTTTACAAATTAAGAAACTCTTATGTAGGACTTAAATGCCGTCTAGGGTCGCATGGCATGTCAACAAAAAATATTGAACTGTACCGTTAAATCCAGCAGAAAAGCAACATTTACCCTTAATAACTTGACATGAGAAAAATGCTCCGGTATCCATGTTGGAAGGGCAACAAGCTCATGCACTGTCCTCTTGATATCCTTAAGCAGCCAACCATCATCGAATTCCACTCCAATTCCATCAAGAGGAACAGTAGAAGATATAAAATTGCGGGCACACTCATGTATCGCCACATTCTGAAGATAAGGGACTTGTGAGTTTGAATAGAAATATAGGAGCGGCAGCTAGTATCTAGGGTGGCAGGGAACAGATAAGAAGGTAGGAATTTAACTAAGCTAATACCTTCAGAGTTTGTGTTTGAGAGAGATTCTTAGATGTAATAACCTGCCCCTTCAACCTCTCGATGGCTACATCCAGACTTCACAAAATTGCAGAGAATAGTAAAATGTCAGGATTTTTTTTTAACAAATACACCAATTATGACTGAAATTTGAGTACCTCTCCTGTGCAATGATAATTCTGTCACCCTTCATATATGGAAGAACAGTTGATGACAGATAATGACTTCTAGCCCATCGATAACCTTTGCCACTTCTGCAATATGCAATGAACTAATTGAATATTAATATTGCCTCACCTTGTTGTGTATTAGGGTTGGGGTAAAGTAGGGGAAGGGCTCTCGCCCCTAAGGCAAGATAGAGGAGGAGTTGTGTGAAAAAAAAAAAAACTGCAGAGTAAGCAAACATGGAATATTTCCTAACCATCATTTGAATTTTCATGAAGTGGAGGAAATGTTGCAGCATGATTAGACGCAGACAGCAGGTTATGTATTGCAGCATGCCTGAGCTCTGCACACATGTGGCATGATGGTTAATACACGGTTCTCACAAAAGTAAAACATCAAATTTAGGTAAATACCATTACTGCCAGGTTTGTTGGTCAACATCCTTCCAGGATGTGAATTTGAATTCCGTGGATCAATATTATGACCTGTAAAAGATAACACGGATCATTCACATAGTCAAAACCAGATGATTTCCGGCGCATTGCTGCGGGAACTCTCAGATGTTGCTATGAAGTATTGTTACGCACCAAACACAAATTCTATGAAGGGTTGCAACTACTCCCTCCGTAAAGAAATATAAGAGCGTTTAGATCACTACTTTAGTGATCTAAACGCTCTTATATTTCTTTACGGAGGGAGTATTTAGGAATTAGAGGGTGCGTGAGAAGTACCTTTTTCTGTACTGCTCGTTAGCTGCTGCGGCACTTCAGCTATTGATAACCTTGACTTTACATCCTGCATAGTTTCAATTGTTAGTATGTATCGCAAATATGCAAAGCTTGAGCATCATTCCATCAATAGAACGAGTTGCAAGACAAAAAGTACAGATGGGAGACACATAGAGCCATGTACACGAGATCGGTGTGGTGTGATCACACGAGCGGAGCAGAAATATGGGGTGCTCACACACGCAGAACATATGTTCAGTAAGAACGGAATATAGACAAAACGCAAATGAATATGCTGGTGAAGGCAAAATTATACAAGGTCATAAACGTATTTCATGCGTTAGCCAATTTACCATGATAGTACATATATCTTATTTCCTGGCAAATGTAATGGAATCCTACCAAGTTCATTTAACCGTATTCCATTTTTCATAGCAGTTGAAATGGTAAAGTATAATATTTTACCAGTAAGCATGGTAAACCATAATCTCGATGCTTATTGATAGAATCCTCTGCAAAATCAAACAAACATGCATTACATTGAAAGGAATACAATGAATAACTTCAGGAAATTTCGTCAAATCAAAACATACGGAAAACATTCAAGTTGAGGGTGTGGTTTGCAGTTGTTGTGCCGCCCCTGGTCGATCCAATGAGGGATCCGAACCTCGCCATGCCCCTAAGCCGCAAAAGAGACTGCATCTTCTGACGTTTTAATAAAACCTGTTCAGGTTAATGCGATAAGCGCTAGTCGTGATCTGCGCTCGAATTGTAGAACAGCACAAGGTGAGAGTAGGGACGACTCACCGGATCAAACTGAATGGATCGGGGTTTGAGTCCTGCTTCAGCACTCACGCGACGTGACGGCTAGTCCGATCGGAGAAGCCCAAGACGCCGGCAGAGTAATCTGGAGGCGGTGGATTCCGACGGCGGGAGAGGGGAGGCACGCGACGTGAATGCGGGTGAAACAAACCCCAATCGCAGGCGGAACCTTCGCGGGGCTTCTAGAAGCACAGCTTGCCGGATTACAGGCACAGCGGCGGGGGTTGGGGAGAACAGCGGGCGAAACGGCGGGTGTGGAGGGCAGGGACTGTGTTTGGTATGGCCTGACCTGGAGCGTCCCTGGAGGGCTCGATCTTGTTTGGAAGCAGATCTGATGAGTGGCCCGGGCTCGAGGAGTTTGGAAGCCGATCAGTTTAGCTCACGCTTCTAGTACATGGGAGCCCAGCGCGTAGCAGCACTAGCATGCAGGAACGGCCACGGACGAGTCGCCCACTAGTTAACACCTCGCGGCGGCATTTCCTCCCAAGCAATTTACTCAATCACGCCTCTTATCGTGCCGCCAAGCACGCTTAACAGCCTTAATAAATTGGAGAGGGCGTTTCTATGGTCCGACGTGGACAAGACAACGGGAGCCAAATGCAAAGTGAATAGGAAAATGGTTTGTAGACCTAAGGAGTATGTGGGTCTTGGGGTACTCAACACCGGTAAATTTGCGCGTGCCTTACGACTACGATGGTTGTGATACGAATGGAAGGCGCACCACAAGTTGTGGGTGGGTTTTGGTAATCCTTGCACTGACGACGACCTGGAGTTTTTCTATGCCTCTACAACTATCACCGTTGGTGACGGTGCTAAGAATCCGTTCTGGGACTCTCCTTGGCTGTTTGGGCGAAAGCCCAAGGATATTGCACCGTTAATCTTCAAGGCCCCAAGGAGAAAAAATTGAAAGGTACGGGAGGCTCTTAAGGGAAATGCTTGGATTCTCAAAATCAATCCCAACACCGTTGTCACCGTAGGCCACATTCGCGAATTCTTTACTCTCTGGATGCTTGTCCATAACTTCCACCTTGATGGGCAAGCCGAAGATGATATCATTTGGAAACACGCGAATGATGGGATCTACTCGGCGGCCACCGCGTATAAGGCTGAATTCCTTGGTTTGACTCTCTCACTCATGGACCGCATGGTTTGGAAGGCTTCCCCCCCCCCCTCCCAAGGTTAAATTCTTTGCTTGGTTAGCTCTACAAGACCGTATTTGGACCGCCGATCGGTTGGAGAGGCGCGGTTGGGCAAACTGTGGCATTTGCCAACTATGCAAGAGAGAACAAGAAACGGGGCCTCACCTCTTCTTCAAGTGTCGGTACACGCTTAGACTATGAAGATCTATCATCGAGAAGCTTGGGCTACCGCGCGTCAACACCTCTGAGTGGCATCTTGATGAGTCCGTCAACGAGTGTGGGACAAACGAACTGATAAACGCAACCCACACTGGCATGCCATGACCTTCCTCATCATGCTCATCTCATGGACCGTTTGGAACGAGCGGAATGCTAGAGTATTTCGTCAAAAATTTGCTGCACCGCCTGTTCTCCTTAGATCCATTCTTGAAGAAGCAAAGTTATGGGTTTCTGCCTGCGCAAAGAAACTTGGGTCTGTAATTTTGTGCGGGTAATTCTCATGCCGTTTGTGTGTGGGGTTATGTAAAACTCTAAACTCTATTCTCCCCTTATTTAATAGATGAAGCAAATTTTATGCCTTCATTTCGGAAAAGAAAGGCAGTACTCTGCGCCGGTCGACCGGCCCAAATCCTGCCGGTCACAGCACGAGCGTCGGATCAGATCCCAATCAACAGATAGGATGCTGGCACAATCGTCTTTCTTTCTTGTTTCTCCTGCAAAATGTGTGGCCACGCCTGAGGGAAAAACAAGCAACACGCCGCCAGCGCCGAGACGACTCCTCATAGCTCCATCTTCGCGAGCTCGAAGCAACACTACACCTCTGCTTGCCTCCATTCACCGTCGCTTGCCGCACAGACACACAGGCTGGATGCAGCTCCGTCGGTCCTGGCCAAAAATAAATCCGTCCACAGCGTTGTATGCCTTTGCAGCTCGACGTGCCTCCACAGCACCGCCGAGGGTGGGGTTCCAACAACGCCACCGGCCACCGTCAGCGCGCCGCACACCCGTCGCAGTGTTAGATTTAATCTTGATTCATGTATCTGCATAGTTAGTTTTCGTATTGCATGTAGCTAAGTGTAGTCAGTGCCGGCAAGATGTACGTGTGAGACGTACAAAGACGGCGAGTGGTTGGCACAGCTGCAGAGTATGCAAGGAGAGATGTAGTGCCGTGACACGCAGCGTACACGTGAGATGCCGGAGGGCCATGAGAAGCGGCTGCACCACTCATTGGACGTAGAGGATGTTGAGTTTGTTGCTGCATGCATCAAGTGGTTAGCTAGCTTCATGGGTGAGTTTGTTAGGCCCTGTTTGGTTTATAAGTCCTAGGACTTTTTTTAGTCCCAAGTGCCTAAAAAGTCTCTACTTGTTTGGTTCGTGGGACTTATAAGTCCCTATAAGACCATATTACAACTATAAGTCCCTATAAGACTCTTCTTAAGAGTCTTATTTCATAAGTCCCAAATGCCCACTTTAAGTCCCTATAAGTCCCTCCTGTTTGGTTCAGATGAGACTTATAGGGACTCTTTTAAGTCCCTAAACCAATAAGTTCCTGAAAACAAACACCATCTTAGTGCATGGCTTAGGATAAGTGAGTAGTTGGCCGAGTCATCCATCTCGTGGAGTGATTTCAGGGAGTGGATGTAGTGGTGTGAGTTGGTGGCACAAGGTGCCTGAGCCCTGTATATATGCACTACTTTCAGTCAATGAAAAGAGGAGGCCGTGAGGGCTCTGGTAGAAAAGATGTAGTCTCTCGTGTGAACCAAGGTGCTGACCTCTTCGCAAAGTTATTAGTCGGTTTCTCGCTTGGTTGTGTGCGTGTGTGTGTTCTTGAGAGAAGATAGAAAGAAGAGAGAGAGCTGTGTGAGGCAGCTTGAGGTGGAAGAAGAAACGGCGCTGCGACAAGGAGGAGGCGCCAACAATTGGCATCAGAGCCACGCTGATCCATGGCGGCGACAACGATGCCGGCGGCTATGGTGACCGGCGTGGCGGTGACGGAGGCGACGGCTACGGCGATGGTGACGCAACGGACTCCATGTGAGGTGGAGAACGTCGGCGCGAGGTGGAGGCCGTCGGCGGCGAGACGCCGCTGGTAGCCGGTTGCGGTGTGATGCCGCTAGGAGGAGACGGTGGTGCGATGCTCCCACGACGTTGGTGCGATGTCGTTACAAGGAGACGCGGTGTGACGCTGCTAAGAAGATGTACGGTAGCGCGATGCCGTCACTCGAGTCGGTGCGATGCCGATGACGGTGGTGCAATGCCATCATCATCATGAAGAGTTGGTGCGAAGCCAATGTTGTGGTGCGATGTCGCAAGATGATGATGGTGTGGTGATCGGCGTCGCGAGGACGTCATCCATGATAAGATGGTCCATGGTGACCGGCGCTGCGACGGCATCAACAACGTCAAGTGTCGGCGGCGCTATGATGGCATCGTCAAGTGGCAGCGGGTGATCCACGTTGAAGATTGTGATGATTGGAGAATCAAGATTAGAGGGGAAATGTTAGACTTAATGTTGATTCATGTAACCGCATAGTTAGTTTTCGTATTGCATATAGCTAAGTGTAGTCAGTGCCCGCAAGATGTACGTGTGAGATGTACAAAGACGGCGAGTGGTTGGCACAGCTGCAGAGCATGCAAGGAGAGATGTAGTGCCGTGACACGCAGCGTACACGTGAGATGCCGGAGGGCCGTGAGAAGCGGCTGCACCACTCATTGGACGTAGAGGATGTTGAGTTTGTTGCAGCATGCATCAAGTGGTTAGCTAGCTTCTTGGGTGAGTTTGTTAGTGCATGGCTTAGGATAAGTGAGTAGTTGGCCAAGTCATCCATCTCGTGGAGTGATTTCAGGGAGTGGATGTAGTGGTGTGAGTTGGTGGCACAAGGTGCCTGAGCCCTGTATATATGCACTACTTTCAGTCAATGAAAAGAGGAGGCCGTGAGGGCTCTGGTAGAAAAGATGTAGTCTCTCGTGTGAACCAAGGTGCTGACCTCTTCGCAAAGCTAGTAGTCGGTTTCTTCCTTGGTTGTGTGCGTGTGTGTTCTTGAGAGAAGATAGAAAGAAGAGAGAGAGAGTTGTGTGAGGCAGCTTGAGGTGGAAGAAGAAACGGCGCTGCGACAAGGAGGCGGCGCCAACACGCAGCACCCCGTGCACCGCCGTGCAGTTTTCGTCGTCGCCGCTCGCCGTTCTTCGGTTGAAGCTTTTTCAAAAGCCGGTTGTAGCTTTCTCACCGTAGGTTGCAGCTTTTTGCGCCTGAACGGAGGCCGACCTCCAGCTACCCCATCTCCGTTGAAGCTTTTTCATAAGTCGGATGTAGCTTTCTCAGTCGTCGGGCGTAGCAGTTTAAAGTGATGGTTGCAGCTCCTTCGCACGCAAGTTGAAGCCCCTAATTTCTCTGGTTCCAGCAAAAAACAGAACTGGCTGTAGCATTTTGCGTTCATGGTTGTAGCTCCGCTGCGCAACGGTTTCAACACCTGCTTTCTTTGGTTCCAGAAAAAATGGCGCCTGTTGTAGCAATTGGCGCCACCGATGGCAGCTCTACCAAGTAATAGCTTCGCTGTAGCAGGTTGTAGCATTTCCATGCAGCACGTCGGCACCTTGCATCTTCGCCGGAATACAACGGCCGTAGTTGAAGCATGTGGCCGCAACCTCCCGCCACCACCGTTCCCAGCATCCCTACATAGCCGTTGTAGACCGGAGAGGAAGAAGGTGTTGGTTGTGCGCCTTGCAGGTTCTGCAACACAGAGCCGCTGGAGAGAGAGAGAGAGAGAGAGAGAGAGAGAAGAAGAAGACGAACCAGAGAAAAACGGAATGGAGGAGAAAGCAGTGCGTAGGCATAAGGAAGAAAGGAGTAAATAGCATAAAACTACTACTTTACAGGCTAGGGTTCCAAAAAACTACCGGTTTTTAACTTTTCTCAGATAACTACCAAGTCAGGGGTCGGCTGTTTCAAAAAACCCAAATTGTTGAATGCTTATCTATTGACCGTGATTATGACAGGTCGGACCCACACCTAAACGAAATGTTAGTTTGACCGTTTGTATGACCTTTAGCTGACATGTGGGGCCCACATGTCAGTGTCTCTTCTCATCTAGTCATCTTCTACTCTCTGCCTCCCTTCTTCTCCTCCACTCTTCCTGCCCGCGAAGGAACTGCCATGGCCGCCGGCCACACTGCCCACGTCGCCGTCCTATGCCAGGTCCGGCCGCCGCCCTATGCCACGTCGCTCCCCCCTGGGGCTCCAGCTCGGGTCGCCACGCCGGAGCGTGCCATCGGAAGCTGCCTGGGGCGCCACCGGCCATGGGGCTCCAGCTCAGGTCACCGCGCCGCCGCCCCGTGATGGGGAGCCGCCTGTGGGTCGCGGCCCGCCATAGGGCCGTCGGGGATCACTGCCCTCCATGGGGAGCTGGCGTCCTCGCAGGCGGCCACTGGCCCGATGGCCCGACGGGGTAGTCGCTGCTGCGGCCACTGGCCCGATGGCCCGACGAGGTGTGATGCCGCTAGGAGGAGACGGCGGTGCGATGCTGCCACGACGTTGGTGCGATGCCGTTACAAGAAGACGCGGTGTGACGCTGCTAAGAAGATGTACGGTAGCGCGATGCTGTCACTCGAGTCGGTGCGATGCCGACGACGGTGGTGCGATGCCATCATCATCATGAAGAGTTGGTGCGAAGCCAATGTTGTGGTGCGATGTCGCAAGATGATGATGGTGTGGTGATCGGCGTCGCGAGGACGTCAGCCATGATAAGATGGTCCATGGTGACCGGCGCTGCGACGGCATCAACAACGTCAAGTGTGACGGCGCTGCGATGGCGTCGTCAAGTGGCAGCGGGTGATCCACGTTGAAGATTGTGATGATTGGAGAATCAAGATTAGGGGGGAAATGTTAGACTTAATCTTGATTCATGTATCTACATAGTTAGTTTTCGTATTGCATATAGCTAAGTGTAGTCAGTGCCCGCAAGATGTCTATGTACGTGTGAGACGAACAAAGACGGCGAGTGGTTGGCACAGCTGCAGAGTATGCAAGGAGAGATGTAGTGCCGTGACACGCAGCGTACACGTGAGATGCCGGAGGGCCGTGAGAAGCGGCTGCACCACTCATTGGACGTAGAGGATGTTGAGTTTGTTGCTGCATGCATCAAGTGGTTAGCTAGCTTCATGGGTGAGTTTGTTAGTGCATGGCTTAGGATAAGTGAGTAGTTGGCCAAGTCATCCATCTCGTGGAGTGATTTCAGGGAGTGGATGTAGTGGTGTGAGTTGGTGGCACAAGGTGCCTGAGCCCTGTATATATGCACTACTTTCAGTCAATGAAAAGAGGAGGCCATGAGGGCTCTGGTAGAAAAGATGTAGTCTCTCGTGTGAACCAAGGTGCTGACCTCTTCGCAAAGCTAGTAGTCGGTTTCTCCCTTGGTTGTGTGCGTGTGTGTGTTCTTGAGAGAAGATAGAAAGAAGAGAGAGAGTTGTGTGAGGCAGCTTGAGGTGGAAGAAGAAATGGCGCTGCGACAAGGAGGCGGTGCCAACACGCAGCACCCCGTGCACCGCCGTGCAGTTTTCGTCGTCGCCGCTCGTCGTTCTTCAGTTGAAGCTTTTTCAAAAGCCGGTTGTAGCTTTCTCACCGCAGGTTGCAGCTTTTTGCGCCTGAACGGAGGCCGACCTCCAGCTACCCCATCTCCGTTGAAGCTTTTTCATAAGTCGGGTGTAGCTTTCTCAGTCGTCGGTCGTAGCAGTTTAAAGTGATGGTTGCAGCTCCTTCGCACGCAAGTTGAAGCCCCTAATTTCTCTGGTTCCAGCAAAAAACAAAACTGGCTGTAGCATTTTGCGTTCATGGTTGTAGCTCCGCTGCGCAATGGTTTCAACACCTGCTTTCTTTGGTTCCATAAAAAATGGCGCCTGTTGTAGCAATTGGCGCCACCGGTGGCAGCTCTACCAAGTGCATGTTATAGCTTCGCTGTAGCAGGTTGTAGCATTTCCATGCAGCACGTCGGCACCTTGCATCTTCGCCGGAATACAACGGCCGTAGTTGAAGCATGTGGCCGCAACCTCCCGCCACCACCGTTCCCAGCATCCCTACATAGCCGTTGTAGACCGGAGAGGAAGAAGGTGTTGGTTGTGCGCCTTGCAGGTTCGCTGGAATATGGCGGCCGACTGTAGTTGCAACACAGAGCCACTGGGGAGAGAGAGAGAGAGAGAGAGAGAGAGAGAGAGAGAGAGAGAGAATCAGAGGAAGACGAACCAGAGAAAAAGGAATGGAGGAGAAAGCAGTGCGTAGGCATAAGGAAGAAAGGAGTAAATAGCATAAAACTACTACTTTACAGGCTAGGGTTCCAAAAAACTATCGGTTTTTAACTTTTCTCAGATAACTACCAAGTCAGGGATCGGCTGTTTCAAAAAACCCAAATTGTCGAATGCTTATCTATTGACCATGATTATGACAGGTCGGACCCACACCTAAACGAAACGTTAGTTTGATCGTTTGCATGACCTTTAGCTGACATGTGGGGCCCACACGTCAGTGTGTCTTCTCATCTAGTCATCTTCTACTTTCTGCCTTCCTTCTTCTCCTCCACTCTTCCTGCCATCAGAAGCTGCCTGGGGCGCCACCGGCCATGGGGCTCCAGCTCAGGTCACCGCGCCGCCGCCCTGCGATGGGGAGCCGCCTGGGATTCGCGGCCCGCCATAGGGCCGCCGGGGCTCGCTGCCCTCCATGGGGAGCCGGCGTCCTTGCAGGCGGCCACTGGCCCGATGGCCCGACGAGGTAGTCGCTGCTGTGGCTCCTGTGCCGGACGAGGAGGGGCTCGAGCTGCTCTGGCTGGTGGTGGTCGCGGCGGCCTTCACACAAGCCCCCCATGGCGGCGATGACCACGGGCAGAGCCCCATGGAGGCGCAATGGCGACCACAGGCAGAGCCCTTTGGAGGCGCGGCGGCGACAGTTCAAGGACCCGATTGCTTTTATTAAATGATTCCAGGGACCCGATTGCTTTTTAAAATATTTGTAGGGACTAATCCATAAAAATCTGTGGATGAGGCGCTGACATGTGGCCCCCACAAGTCAGTTAACAGTCAAACAAACGGTCAACCAAACGGTGCATTTAGTGGTGGGTCCGACCTGTCATAAACATGTTTAACTTTTTAACAGAGAGGATTTGAGGTTTTTTGAAACAGCCAACCCCTGACTTGGTAGTTATCAGTGAAAAAATAAATTCGGTAGTTTTTTGAAACTCTAACCCGTAAAGTAGTAGTTTTATGCTATTTACTCGGAAGAAAGAGATAAAGGAATAGGACAGTTTGTGGGCCACTAGGAGGTGACATGGCGCAAAGTGGAACGCTGATCACAAAAGGATCGCACACTCCACACGCGACCGCCCGAGCGTTCCGCCAGCTCGCCGTTCTCAAACATTTTCCCAAAAAAAACACCTCGCGACGGTGCTCCGTAAAATTCTCATCATCTGCCGGCTACCCTAACTCGTGGCTATATAAAGGCGCACATCTTCATATGGCGGAGCGTAGAGCTCTCAAATTTGATTTAACATTGGTGCAAAAGGCGGGATGCAACCGCATTATCGTAAATTCGGATAATATGGAGTGATTGACTCTATGAATGATGGAGGGCAGTCGGCAGGTTCATTATGCATGTGATTTCGTTACTGCTAGATTTGAGCACTGTAATAGGGAAGCAAATAAAGTAATTCATGAGCTTGCTAGATTAACTAGATTTTCTTTGACTTCTGATTGGTTTGAGGAGCCTTTAAATAAAATTGTAATGTTTCTCACAAACGATGTACTACTTATTACAAATGAATAAAGTTAGAGTTTGTTTTCAAAAAAAAACATCTTCATACCAGGGGGAGGCACACACACATCCGGCCGTCAGGCCGCACATACACGCACACAGAAGGCTGACCGCAAGGCCGCTGGCACATCTCAGGCACCGAGCCCGGCCGTCAGGCCGCTCATGCACATGCATAGGGCTGACCGCCGCGAGGCTGCCCACACGCACAGATATAACCAGCTGCTCATATACACTAGATCGGCAACACGCCTTGGCGTGCGAGGGTGCCGGTCCCAACAATATTGCCTAGCCGTTGAAGATCAAACAGCATGATGCATTAGTATGAAGGCAAGTTTAGCACATGTAACAGAGCAACCGGTTATTGTGTTTAAGGGTAAGAAGAAACATTCACTCTGTACCAGAAGAATAACATCATCGAGTTCAATAGGTTTATGAGATTATAAAAGCTGAAAGCAAGCCAGCTTCCAATTCAGTACATGAGATTATGAAATGTTAATCTCCAAATTCCAGAACCATGCATCATCGACAACATAATATAATTAAAACATATAGACCATTTCATTATTTATAAGAGATACACACAATAAGTAATCCCATATCAGAACATTCAATAGCATGACAAAATAAAAAGAGATGCGTGTACATATCAGAATTGAGATTCTCAAATCCCAAATCTCGGTTATGAAATATTTCTTTATCAGAATTTGAAGTACCACGATGGGCTAATAATCACTATCAATGTAAGGTACTGCATGTTTTTCTTTCGCTTCATATGAACTGAATTTCCCTATTAAATAATCATAGTTTATATCAATGTCCAACCTTGAAAGTGAAAGGTTTCAGTTCTCATCGAAACCACTGCATTAGTAACTCGATGCATTCGTTTTGTCTTTACTTTATCTTAGTAGACACATTTATTGCCCCATTCTAATTTTAAAACTCTGCTGCACAAGTTAATATAATGACAATATAAGTGCCAAAGATAATGAAAATTAGTTCAAATTTGAACTAAAACCACGATGAGTAATTTGGAACGGAGGGAGTATAAGCTTATAAACATAGGAGTGGCAACCTAAACATGTGGTGCCCTATCTTGAGTGTATTCTATTAGTAGGCTTGCAAAGATATGATGACTTGCATGAGAACATCATTGCCAAAATCATCTGCGACTCACAAAAATGACAGGTCATAGCAAAAGTCAAGTGTCCTGCTGCAAAGCTATATACATTTATGCATTTTTTTTCTTATAAATATAGGCAGATTATTAACAAAAGTACATAGAAAGGTGTAGCGGCTACCAATGCGTCTGAAGCTCATACCAAGTAGGAAACTTCCCATGCAGAGTATATGTCCAGGAAAGAAGAGAAAGGAGCTGCAGCACCACAATACATAATTTATTAGACTAAAGATCACTACAATATCACAATAATTTGAAGGAGCAATTGTATGCCTAATCATGATCTAAACAGATGTGACTTTGGTACATGTATTTCTTTGATCATTTTTCATCTGAATAATCATGATCTTAAAATTATGACTGTCCGGTTTGATTATAATCAAATAAATCAACCAGCTATGCAAGCATGATAGTTATTAGCATAGAGCCACATCACGCCAGTTCTAAATTTCATGACAGGTGCTTACTATATTTTCTAAGATTGGCTGCATCTTACTAGAATCAAGAAATACATGTATATGACAACAACTAGTGCTCCCAGGGAGCTGAATTATGCTTATGCAGCGTCATGAATTTCTAAATATACATTATACTGAATATATATGATGGATTTACTTTGGTTTTTCAGCTGTCGTGGTCAAAAGTTCTAAACCTGACTTATATTCTACAAAATTATTTACTTGGCATGATCCATTGTGTTGTTTCAAATATAAATATTTTTTTAATCAATCATTTATACATCTCTAACCTCTACAATCTAGCCATGATTACTCCCTCCGTTCCTAAATATTTGTCTATTTAGAGATTTTAAATGGACTACCACATACGGATGTATATAGACATATTTTAGAGTGTAGATTCACTCATTTTGCTTCGTATATAGTCACTTGTTGAAATCTCTAGAAAGACAAATATTTAGGAATGAATGGAGTATGTAATTATGAAGTTCTTAACTTTCTCTTCATTTATAAAAATCATCAGGCACATAAGCCTAAAAAAACGGTGGTGATTACCTTGGGAAAATACCACTTTGACCTTTGTCTTTCTACATCAATCAATGAACCAAATTCTACTCTAGATGGCCCCAGATTGCCCATCATAATGTTAGTAAGATGTGTTGACCGGGTAACCAACTTTTAGTTCTATTAGGTATTAAGCAACTTTCGATACACTAATTCAACCTTCATAGCAGCATGGACCAAAACAGAAGAGCGCCCTCTCCCTCCTTGACACCTCCTGTCTCCTTGCTCCCCTCTGACATGCTCATGAGTTGGGCTTTGTAGCAGCTACAGATTTGGTAGAGGCATCCACAGGAAAGGAGATCAGCAACATAAAAAATATTACTCAGAAATTTGTAGGCATCAAAAAGAATCCCTTCTTAGGGTCGAATAAATTATCCATGGGCTTAACTCTTGCAATTAATTAAATATTTGAGCGACATTACAGAGTAAACAAAACCTTAGCTGGAAAATAAGAGCCAAACATTACACCATGACCTCTGTTTGGTTGCGGAGTGGATTCTGTTCCTGTGACGCCCCTGATTCAATCGTACACTAATCATGCGCGCAAACGTGTACGATCAAGATCAGGGACTCACGGGAAGATATCACAACACAACTCTAAAACATAAATAAGTCATACAAGCATCATAATACAAGCCAGGGGCCTCAAGGTCTCGAATACAAGTGCTCGATCATAGACGAGTCAGCGGAAGCAACAATATCTGAGTACAAACATAAGTTAAACAAGTTTGCCTTAAGAAGGCTAGCACAAATTGGGATACAGATCGAAAGAGGCGCAGGCATCCTGCCTGGGATCCTCCTAAACTACTCCTGGTCGTCGTCAGCGGGCTGCACGTAGTAGTAGGCACCTCCAGTGTAGTAGGAGTCGTCGTCGACGGTGGCGTCTGGCTCCTGGACTCCATCGTCTGGTCGCAGCAATCGGGTAAAGAAAAGGGGAAAAGGGGGAACAAGGCAACCCTGAGTACTCATCCAAAGTACTCGCAAGCAAGGAGCTACACTACATATGCATGGGTATATGTGTAAAGGGCCATATCAGTGGACTGAACTGCAGAATGTCAGAATAAGAGGGGGATAGCTAATCCTGTCGAAGACTACGCTTCAGGCAGCCTCCGTCTTGCAGCATGTAGAAGAGAGTAGACTGAAGTCCTCCAAGTAGCATCGCATAGCATAATCCTACCCGGTGATCCCCTCCTCGTCGCCCTGTTAGAGAGCAACCACCGGGTTGTATCTGGCACTTGGAAGGGTGTGTTTTATTAAGTATCCGGTTCTAGTTGTCATAAGGTCAAGGTACAACTCCAAGTCGTCCTGTTACCAAAGATCACGGCTATTCGAATAGTTAAACTTCCCTGCAAGGGTGCACCACATTACCCGACACGCTCAATCCCATTTGGCCGGACACACTTTCCTGGGTCATGCTCGACCTCAGAAGATCAACACGTCGCAGCCCCACCTAGGCACAACAGAGAGTTCAGCATGCCGGTCTAAACCAAAGCGCACAGGGGTCTGGGCCCATCGCCCTTAGCACACCTGCACGTTGCGAACGTGGCCGGAAGTAGAACTAGCCCCCTTAATACAAGAGCAGGCTTACGTTCCAATCCGACGCGCGGCGCTCAGTCGCTGACGTCATGAAATGCTTCGGTTGATACCACGACGCCGGTTGCCCGTATCTTGTCCCATGTGGCAGTTAGTGCGTATAAGGTCAACGACCCAACTCAGATCAAATACCAAGATCTCATTAAGCGTGTTAAATATCCGCGAACGCTGAACAGGGCCAGGCCCACCTCTCGCCTAGGTAGTCTCAACCTGCCCTATCGCTCCGCCACAAAGATCCACACAGAGGGCCGTTGGGACAAAGGTCCTTTCAACCCCCAATCCGTGAATCACTCGCGGGTGCTCCTCGAGCCGACCCGACTTTAGTCACCACATGTATCATGTATAAAGTATATAGTATATACCCGTGATCACCTCCCAAGTGATCACGGCCCGATAGTATAGCACAGCAGATGGACAAGAATGTAGGGCCATAGATGGAATACTAGCATCCTATACTAGGCAGTAGGATAGCAGGTAAGGGTAACAACTGTAGCAACAATGACAGGCTATGCAGTAGAATAGGATTAACCGAAACAGTAACATGCTACACTACTCTAATGCAAGCAGTATAGAGAAGAATAGGCGATATCTGGTGATCAAGGGGGGGCTTGCCTGGTTGCTCTGGCAAGGAGGGGTCGTCGTCGATGTAGTCGTACACAGTGGCATCAGCGCGGTCTCGGGTTCTACCGGAAAGAAGTAACAGAGGGGGTACACAATAAATAACAGAGCAACCAAATGTAACACAAAGCAAGACGCGACAATACATGGTGCTAGGGGTGACCTAACGCAGTACTAGGTGATACAGGCGAAGGGGGGAAACATCCGGGAAAGTATCCCCGGTGTTTCGCGTTTTTGGACAGATGAATCGGAGGGGAAAAGTTGTGAGTTCAATATGCTAGGGGTGTGTGGCGGACGTACGAGCTGCGTATTCGGATTCGTCTCGTCGTTCTGAGCAACTTTCATGTAGAAAGTTTTCCCATCCGAGCTACGGTTTATTTTATATTAATTTTAAAAGATTTAAATCATTTTTAGGATTTATTTAATTATTTAAAATCAACATTATCCAGAATAGTGCATGCTGACGTCAGCAGTCAACGTTGACCGTTGACCTGGTCAACCTGACGTGTGGGTCCAGTGGGACCCACCTGTCATTCTCTGTTTAGGTTAATTAGGGTTTAGGTTAATTTGTTATCTTAATTAGTTGTTTAGTTTAATTAAACAAAATTAATTAAGTTAATTAATTCTTTAATTAATCTATTTATTTATTATTGTTATTATTATTATTTTTTCAATTCTTTCAATTCTTTTTTTTAAGTTCAGGGGCTGGGCCCCACTTGTCATAGGGCCAAAGGCCTATTAGGTTTGGGCGCTCGGGTGTGGGTGTCACCCGAGCGAGCGCTGGGCGCTAGAGGGTGAACCCGGCGGGCGCGGGCGGGGCGTTGCCCGCCATGGCGCTGGGTGAGGCTGTGGCCATGGCGGGGCTCGCCAGCCGGCCACAACAGTGCGGTGAGGGAGCCTCGGCGGGCAGCGGCTGGAGGGCGAGGGAAGGCGCGGTTGCGCCGAGCAGCACGGCAGGAGAGGCCGCGTCGAGGGCGCGAGTGCGTGCGGCGTGCACGCGGCTGAGCAAGGCGGCTAGGCCGCGGGACGCGGGCTCGGCAGGCAGGGCGCGGCAAAGCAGCAGCAGCTCGAGGAGCAGGGCGTGGACGAGGTTTGCAAGCGCGCCGGTGCGGATGATGACCGAAACAAGGGGGCGGCCGAA
>NC_041389.1:278320157-278336709 GCF_002162155.2 Triticum dicoccoides
GTGGGGAGAGGAGGAGCGAGGTGTGGGGGAGTGGGTGAAGTGGGGGGGGGGACGGGCAGGGGGTTAGGGTTACGGGAGTGGGGTTATGGGGAGAGGCCGGCCTGGTGGCCCGGTTGGGCTGCAGGCCTGCTGGTCGGAGCCCGGGGGTTCTTTTCCTTTTTTTTGTTAGTTTTGTTTTCTGTTTGTTTCATTTCCTTTTATTTCTTTTTATTTTATTGTTTTACTTTTAGTTTTCTTTTATTTTAGTTTTATAAAAATTATCACTAGCACCTAAGTTAACACCTTTAAATATACTACTGCCACATTAATTCTCAACCCAAATTAAAATAATTTAATATTTTAAAAATTCAAAAGGCATTTATTTTAATATTTAACCCCCTATTTTAATTATTTTGAACACTTAAACATTTTATTAAAATTTTGATTTCTCCACCATTATTACCCATGATTTATTTAACACCCTTACAACATTTTAGTTTTGACTTTTGAAAATTTTAAATGTTTGACTTGATTTTGAATTTGAATTTTGAATCGGTTTTGAACTAACGCGAGATTAGCAACAGTAAGTAAGGTGACACGGCATGACTAACAGGGAATTATTGTCGCTTAAATATCCGGGCGTCACAATTCTCCTCCACTACAAGAAATCTCGTCCCGAGATTTAAGAGGTGGAGCAAGGGGGAAAGATTTGGTTACGAAATTCTAACTGATCTTCTCGTCTTTGGTTGCTCTCCTCAAAGAGGTCGATCCATAGAATTGATGTCTTCACTCCTATGCCTCAATGCATCATGATGAAATTGTCGTCCTTCCTTCAGGAGCTTCACCGGACATACGAAAGGATAAGAGGGGGGGAAACTCTATAAGGCCGGATTCTAACAAAATTGATCATCAGACGGTTAACTCAGGGGGTGAAGCATAAGTATCTCTCGAATTGTAACTTAAGAAGTTATCGAGAGCAAAGTAAGAAGGTACCATGAGAAGTTTCAAATGGATAGGCAATCGTTCGATGTCTGAAACAACATGTGAAACGGGTCCAGAGCAACGAGATTGAGTATTGCGTCTGTTACCGGAATAGATCACTTGGGACGGTGGCCCGTGAATTACATACGAGGCCACGTGCGAGGAATAACTTTGCGAACAGGGGGTGTACAGGAGAGCCAGGTTTTGATCCTGTGGAACGGTGGGTTATGGGCCCACCATGTGGGTTAAAAGTTGGAAGGGTGGAGACATCTTGCGTGATCATGCAAGCAAGGCATGTCAGAGGGTAGCCTGTCGATTATGTCAGCAACAATGTTGGTACCAAGGGCGACGGACGAAGAGAACCATTTTCCTGCTCGTTGAACGAGGCGGACCAATAGGCAAAGTTCTCATCCATCGGTGGCTACCGGAATGTCATCAACAATAGTAACAGGGTCTTGCTGACAGAATTGTACACCGAGATGTTTACATAAGCAGGAGAATATTACTGCTTAGATCATATAGATCACAAGCAACGTTAAACCAGCCAATGGAAAGGAAAATAAGATTATCAGATTAAACAGGACAATGGAAAGAAAATGTGTTTGAACACATATTTCAAGGGTATATCCTTCCCAAGGACAAGCAGAGCATGATGTCCATGACAGGATATAATGTAGAAAACTCCTTAGGTAGGGGAGAGAATTTTCATGACATTACCCATACAACAGTGTTTGGATAATTGAGCAGGATACATTTAGCATTGGGCTTCAAATGTTCTTGTTTATAAATCGGAGTACCACAGACATGATTCCACATAGCATTGACATGGTCTTCAAGCAAAGGTCGGACTTTGGAAACACAAAGGATTCATCGGAAGCAACTTATAGGGTAAGTCTTACAATTTCCTCATGGGAGAATGGATAACCTTGTGTTGGGGAACGTAGTAATTTCAAAAAAATTCCTATGCACACGCAAGATCATGGTGATGCATAGCAACGAGAGGGGAGAGTGTTGTCCATGTACCCTCGTAGACCGAAAGCGGAAGCGTTATAACAACGTGGTTGATGTAGTCGTACGTCTTCACGGCCCGACCGATCAACCACCGAAACTACGGCACCTCCGAGTTCTAGCACACGTTCAGCTCGATGATGATCCCCGGACTCCGATCCAGCAGAATGTCGGGGAAGAGTTCCATCAGCATGACGGCGTGGTGAAGATCTTGATGTTCTACCATCGCAGGGCTTCGCCTAAGCACCGCTACAATATTATTGAGGATTATGGTGGAGGGGGGCACCGCACACGGCTAAGAGATCAATGATCAATTGTTGTGTCTGTGGGGTGCCCCCTGCCCCCGTATATAAAGGAGCAAGGGGGAAGAGGTGCGGCCAGGCAAGGGGCGCTCCAGGAGGAGTCCTACTCCTACCGGGAGTAGGACTCCCCCCCTTTTCCATGTTGGACTAGGACTTGGGGGAGAAGGAGAGAGAGAGGGGAAAGGAAAGGGGGGGGGCGGCGCCCCCCCTCCTTGTCCAATTCAGACTTCGGGGGGGGGGGGGGGGGCGCGCGGCTGCCCCTTGGCCTCCTCTCCTCTTCCTCCATTAGGCCCATTAAGGCCCATTAAGTTACCGGGGGGTTCCAGTAACCTCCCGGTACTCCGGTAAAATGCTGATTTCACCCAGAACACTTCTGATGTCCAAACATAGGCTTCCAATATATCAATCTTCATGTCTCAACCATTTTGAGACTCCTCGTCATGTCCGTGATCACATCCGGGACTCCGAACAACCTTCGGTACATCAAAACATATAAACTCATAATGAAACTGTCATCCTAACGTTAAGCGTGCGGACCCTACGGGTTCGAGAACAATGTAGACATGACCGAGACATGTCTCCGGTCAATAACCAATAGCGGAACCTGGATGCTCATATTGGCTCCTACATATTCTACGAAGATCTTTATCGGTCAGACTGCATAACAACATACGTTGTTCCCTTTGTCATCGGTATGTTACTTGCCCGAGATTCGATCATCGGTATCTCACTACCTAGTTCAATCTCGTTACCGGCAAGTCTCTTTACTCGTTCTGATACATCATCCCGCAACTAAATCATTAGTTGCAATGCCTGGAAGGATTAAGTGATGTGCATTACCGAGAGGGCCCAGAGATACCTCTCCGACAATCGGAGTGACAAATCCTAATCTCGAAATACGCCAACCCAACATGTACCTTTGGAGACACCTGTAGAGCTCCTTTATAATCACCCAGTTACGTTGTGACGTTTGGTAGCACACAAAGTGTTCCTCCGATAAACGGGAGTTGCATAATCTCATAGTTATAGGAACATGTATAAGTTATGAAGAAAGCAGTAGCAACATACTAAACGATCGTGTGCTAAGCTAACGGAATGGGTCATGTCAATCACATCATTCTCCTAATGATGTGATCCCGTTAATCAAATGACAACTCATGTCTATGGCCAGGAA
This sequence comes from Triticum dicoccoides, assembly GCF_002162155.2. Lineage (NCBI taxonomy): Eukaryota > Viridiplantae > Streptophyta > Magnoliopsida > Poales > Poaceae > Triticum > Triticum dicoccoides. Next base: position 278,323,602 of record NC_041389.1, read on the forward strand.
ACATAACCATCTTTGATCAATGAGCTAGTCTAGTAGAGGCATACTAGTGACACTTTGTTTGTCTATGTATTCACACATGTATTATGTTTCTGGTTAATACAATTCTAGCATGAATAATAAACATTTATCATGATACAAGGAAATAAATAATAACTTTACTATTGCGTCTAGGGCATATTTCCTTCAGTATCCCACTTGCACTAGAGTCAATAATCTAGATTACACAGTAATGATTCTAACACCCATGGAGCCTTGGTGCTGATCATGTTTTGCTCGTGGAAGAGGCTTAGTCAACGGGTCTGCATCATAGAGATCCGTATGTATTTTTCAAATATCTATGTCTCCCACCTGGACTAGATCCCGGATGGAGTTGAAGCGTCTCTTGATGTGCTTGGTTCTCTTGTGAAATCTGGATTCCTTCGCCAAGGCAATTGCACCAGTATTGTCACAAAAGATTTTCATTGGACTCGATGCACTAGGTATGACACCTAGATCGGATATGAACTCCTTCATCCAGACTCCTTCGTTTGCTGCTTCCGAAGCAGCTATGTACTCCGCTTCACATGTAGATCCCGCCACGACGCTTTGTTTAGAACTGCACCAACTGACAGTTGCACCGTTTAATGTAAACACGTATCCGGTTTGCGATATAGAATCGTCTGGATCAGTGTCAAAACTTGCATCAACGTAACCATTTACGATGAGATCTTTGTCACCTCCATATACGAGAAACATATCCTTAGTCCTTTTTAGGTATTTCAGGATGTTCTTGACCGCTGTCCAGTGATCCACTCCTGGATTATTTGGTACCTCCCTGCTAGACTTATAGCAAGGCACACATCAGGTCTGGTACACGGCATTGCATACATGATAGAGCCTATGGCTGAAGCATAGGGAACATCTTTCATCTTCTCTCTATCTTCTGCAGTGGTCGGGCATTGAGTCTTACTCAACTTCACACCTTGTAACACAGGCAAGAACCCTTTCTTTGCTTGATCCATTTTGAATTTCTTCAAAACTTTGTCAAGGTATGTTCTTTGTGAAAGTCCAATTAAGCGTCTTGATCTATCTCTATAGATCTTAATGCCCAATATGTAAGCAGCTTCACCGAGGTATTTCATTGAAAAACTCTTATTCAAGTATCCCTTTATGCTATCCAGATATTCTATATCATTTCCGATTAGCAATATGTCATCCACATATAATATCAGAAATGCTACAGAGCTCCCACTCACTTTCTTGTAAATATAAGCTTCTCCAAAAGTCTGTACAAAACCAAATGCTTTGATCACACTATCAAAGCGTTTATTCCAACTCCGAGAGGCTTGCACCAGTCCATACATGGATCGCTGGAGCTTGCACACTTTGTTAGCTCCCTTTGGATCGACAAAACCTTCTGGTTACATCATATACAACTCTTCTTCCAGAAATCCATTCAGGAATGCAGTTTTGACATCCATCTGCCAAATTTCATAATCATAAAATGCGGCAATCGCTAACATGATTCGGACAGACTTAAGCATCGCTACGGGTGAGAAGGTCTCATCGTAGTCAATCCCTTGAACTTGTCGAAAACCTTTCGCGACAAGTCGAGCTTTGTAGATAGTAACATTACCGTCAGCGTCAGTCTTCTTCTTGAAGATCCATTTATTCTCAATTGCTTGCCGATCATCGGGTAAGTCAACCAAAGTCCATACTTTGTTCTCATACATGGATCCCATCTCAGATTTCATGGCCTCAAGCCATTTTGCGGAATCTGGGCTCACCATCGCTTCTTCATAGTTCGTAGGTTCATCATGATCTAGTAGCATGACTTCCAGAACAGGATTACCGTACCACTCTGTTGCGGATCTTACTCTAGTTGATCTATGAGGTTCAGTAGTAACTTGATCTGAAGTTTCATGATCATCATCATTAACTTCTTCACTAATTGGTGTAGGTGTCACAGAAACAGGTTTCTGTGATGAACTACTTTCCAATAAGGGAACATGTATAGTTACCTCATCAAGTTCTACTTTCCTCCCACTCACTTATTTCGAGAGAAACTCATTCTCTATAAAGTTTCCGAATTTAGCAACAAAAGTCTTGCCTTAGGATCTGTGATAGAAGGTGTACCCAATAGTTTCCTTTGGGTATCCTATGAAGACACATTTCTCCGATTTGGGTTCGAGCTTATCAGGTTGAAGCTTTTTCACATAAGCATCGCAGCCCCAAACTTTAAGAAACGACAACTTTGGTTTCTTGCCAAACCACAGTTCATAAGGCGTCGTCTCAACGGATTTTGATGGTTCCCTATTTAACGTGAATGCGGCCGTCTCTAAAGCATAACCCCAAAATGATAGCGGTAAATCAGTAAGAGACATCATAGATCGCACCATATCTAGTAAAGTACAATTACGACGTTCGGACACACCATTACGCTGTGGTGTTTCGGGTGGCGTGAGTTGCGAAACTATTCCGCATTGTTTCAAATGTACACCAAACTCGTAACTCAAATATTCTCCTCCACGATCAGATCGTAGAAACTTTATTTTCTTGTTACGATGATTTTCAACTTCACTCTGAAATTCTTTGAACTTTTCAAACGTTTCAGACTTATGTTTCATTAAGTAGATATACCCATATCTGCTTAAGTCATCTGTGAAGGTGAGAAAATAACGATATCCGCCACGAGCCTCAACATTCATCAGACCACATACATCTGTATGTATGATTTCCAACAAATCTGTTGCCCTCTCCATAGTACCGGAGAATGGCGTTTTAGTCATCTTGCCCATGAGGCACGGTTCGCAAGTACCAAGTGATTCATAATCAAGTGGTTCCAAAAGTCCATCAATATGGAGTTTCTTCATGCACTTTACACCGATATGACCGAAACGGCAGTGCCACAAATAAGTTGCACTATCATTATCAACTCTGCATCTTTTGGTTTCAACATTATGAATATGTGTGTCACTACTATCAAGATTCAATAAAAATAGACCAATCTTTAAGGGTGCATGACCGTAAAAGATATTACTCATATAAATAGAACAACCATTATTCTTTGATTTAAATGAATAACCGTCTCGCATCAAACAAGATCCAGATATAATGTTCATGCTCAACGCTGGCACCAAATAACAATTATTTAGGTCTAATAGTAATCCCGAAGGTAGATGTAGAGGTAGTGTGCCGACCGCGATCACATCAACTTTGGAACCATTTCCCATGTGCATCGTCACCTCGTCCTTAGCCAAGCTTCGCTTAATCCGTAGCCCCTGTTTCGAGTTGCAAATATTAGCAACAGAACCAGTATCAAATACCCAGGTGCTACTGCGAGCATTAGTAAGGTACACATCAATAACATGTATATCACATATACCTTTGTTCACCTTGCCATCCTTCTTATCCGCCAAATACTTGGGGCAGTTCCGCTTCCAGTGACCAGTCTGCTTGCAGTAGAAGCACTCAGTTTCAGGCTTAGGTCCAGACTTGGGTTTCTTCTCCTGAGTAGCAACTTGCTTGTTGTTCTTCTTGAAGTTCCCTTCTTCTTCCCTTTGCCCTTTTTCTTGAAACTAGTGGTCTTGTTTACCATCAACACTTGATGCTCCTTCTTGATTTCTACCTCCACAGCTTTTAGCATCGTGAAGAGCTCGGGAATTGTCTTCTCCAACCCTTGCATATTATAGTTCATCACGAAGCTCTTGTAGCTTGGTGGCAGTGATTGGAGAATTCTGTTAATGACGCTATCATCCGGAACATTAACTCCCAGTTGAATCAAGTGATTATTATACCCAGACATCTTGAGTATATGCTCACTGACAGAACTATTCTCCTCCATCTTGCAGCTATAGAACTTATTGGAGACTTCATATCTCTCAATCCGGGCATTTGCTTGAAATATTAACTTCAACTCCTGGAACATCTCATATGCTCCATGATGTTCAAAACATCGTTGAAGACCCGGTTCTAAGCCGTAAAGCATGGCACACTGAACTATCGAGTAGTCAGCAGCTTTGCTCTGCCAGACGTTCATAACATCTAGCCTTGCTCCTGCAGCAGGCCTGGCACCCAGCGGTGCTTCCAGGACGTAATTCTTCTGTGTAGCAATGAGGATAATCCTCAAGTTACGGACCGAGTCCGTGTAATTGCTACCACCATCTTTCAACTTTGCTTTCTCAAGGAACGCATTAAAATTCAACGGAACAACAGCACGGGCCATCTATCTACAATCAACATAGACAAGCAAGATACTATCAGGTACTAAGTTCATGATAAATTTAAGTTCAATTAATGATATTACTAAAGAACTCCCACTTAGATAGACATCCCTCTAATCCTCTAAGTGATCACGTGATCCAAATCAACTAAACCATGTCCGATCATCACGTGAGATGGAGTGGTTTCAGTGGTGAACATCATTATGTTGATCATATCTACTATATGATTCACGTTTGAACTTTCGGTCTCCGTGTTCCAAGGCCATATCTGTTATATGCTAGGCTCGTCAAGTTTAACCTGAGTATTCCGCGTGTGCAACTGTTTTGCACCCGTTGTATTTGAACGTAGAGCCTATCACACCCGATCATCACGTGGTGTCTCAGCACGAAGAACTTTTGCAACGGTGCATACTCAGGGAGAACACTTATACTTTGATAATTTAGTGAGGGATCATCTTATAATGCTACCGTCAATCAAAGCAAGATAAGATGCATAAAAGATAAACATCACATGCAATCAATATAAGTGATATGATATGGCCATCATCATCTTGTGCTTGTGATCTCCATCTCCGAAGCACCTCCATGATCACCATCATCACCGGCGCGACACCTTGATCTCCATCGTAGCATCGTTGTCATCTCGCCAATCTTATGCTTCTACGACTATCGCTACCGCTTAGTGATAAAGTAAAGCATTACAGGGCGATTGCATTGCATACAATAAAGCGACAACCATATGGCTCCTGCCAGTTGCCGATAACTCGGTTACAAAACATGATCATCTCATACAATAAAATTTAGCATCATGTCTTGACCATATCACATCACAACATGCCCTGCAAAAACAAGTTAGACGTCCTCTACTTTGTTGTTGCAAATTTTACGTGGCTGCTACGGGCTTAGCAAGAACCGTTCTTACCTACGCATCAAAACCACAAAGATAGTTTGTCAAGTTGGTGTTGTTTTAACCTTCGCAAGGACCGGGCGTAGCCACACTCAGTTCAACTAAAGTTGGAGAAACTGACACCCGCCAGCCACCTGTGTGCAAAGCACGTCGGTAGAACCAGTCTCGCGTAAGCGTACGCGTAATGTCGGTCCGGGCCGCTTCATCCAACAATACCGCCGAACCAAAGTATGACATGCTGGTAAGCAGTATGACTTATATCGCCCACAACTCACTTGTGTTCTACTCATGCATATGACATCTACGCATAAAACCTGGCTCGGATGCCACTGTTGGGAACGTAGTAATTTCAAAAAAATTCCTACGAACACGCAAGATCATGGTGATCCATAGCAACGAGAGGGGAGAGTGTTGTCCATGTACCCTCGTCGACCGAAAGCGGAAGCGTTATAACAACACAGTTGATGTAGTCGTACGTCTTCACGGCCCGACTGATCAAGCACCGAAACTACGGCACCTCCGTGTTCTAGCACACGTTCAGCTCGATGACGATCCCCGGACTCCGATCCAGCAGAATGTCGGGGAAGAGTTCCGTCAGCACGACGGCGTGGTGACGATCTTGATGTTCTACCGTCGCAGGGCTTCGCCTAAGCACCGCTAAAATATTATCGAGGATTATGGTGGAAGGGGGCACCGCACACGGCTAAGAGAACAATGATCAATTGTTGTGTCTATGGGGTGCCCCCCTGCCCCCATATATAAAGGAGCAAGGGGGAGGAGGTGCGGCCAGGCAAGGGGCACGCCAGGAGGAGTCCTACTCCTACCGGGAGTAGGACTCCCCCCCTTTTCCATGTTGGACTAGGACTTGGGGGGAAGGAGAGAGAGAGGGGGGAAAGGAAAGGGGGGGCGCCACCCCCCTCCTTTTCCAATTCGGACTTGGGGGGAGGGGCGCGCGGCTGCCCCTTGGCCTCCTCTCCTCTTCCTCCACTAGGCCCATTAAGGCCCATTAAGTTACCGAGGGGTTCCGGTAACCTCCCGGTACTCCGGTAAAATGCCGATTTCACCCGGAACACTTCCGATGTCCAAACATAGGCTTCCAATATATCAATCTTCATGTCTCGACCATTTCGAGACTCCTCGTCATGTCCGTGATCACATCCGGGACTCCGAACAACCTTCGGTACATCAAAACATATAAACTCATAATGAAACTATCATCGTAACGTTAAGCTTGCGGACCCTACGGGTTCGAGAACAATGTAGACATGACCGAGACATGTCTCCGGTCAATAACCAATAGCGGAACCTGGATGCTCATATTGGCTCCTACATATTCTATGAAGATCTTTATCGGTCATACCGCATAACAACATACGTTGTTCCCTTTGTCATCGGTATGTTACTTGCCCGAGATTCAATCGTCGGTATCTCAATACCTAGTTCAATCTCAATACCGGTAAGTCTCTTTACTCGTTCCGTAATACATCATCCCAGAACTAACTCATTAGTTGCAATTCTTTCAAGGCTTAAGTGATGTGCGTTACCGAGAGGGCCCAGAGATACCTCTCCGACAATCGGAGTGACAAATCCTAATCTTGAAATACGCCAACCCAACATGTACCTTTGGAGACACCTGTAGAGCTCCTTTATAATCACCCAGTTACGTTGTGACGTTTGGTAGCACACAAAGTGTTCCTCTGGTAAACGGGAGTTGCATAATCTCATAGTTATAGGAACATGTATAAGTCATGAAGAAAGCAATAACAACATACTAACGATCGTGTGCTAAGCTAACGGAATGGGTCATGTCAATCACATCATTATCCTAATGATGTGATCCCGTTAATCAAATGACAACTCATGTCTATGGCCAGGAAACATAACCATCTTTGATCAACGAGCTAGTCTAGTAGAGGCATACTAGTGACACTCTGTTTGTCTATGTATTCACACATGTATTATGTTTCCGGTTAATATAATTCTAGCATGAATAATAAACATTTATCATGATATAAGGAAATAAATAATAACTTTATTATTGCCTCTAGGGCATATTTCCTTCACCTTGCTGAAAAGGAATCTATAACAATAGGTCATCCGGCCAGGTGTGTTGGGCATGCCATCACCTTACCGGGTCATAAAAGGCCGGTGTTATAACTCTTGGAAAAATGTTCCAACCATCATATCTGACTGAGATTCAGATCTAATCGGTGTTAGGATACCTTAGACTCAGGATGCCTGAGAAGAAAAGGTGCAACACAAATTGTCGAGATGACATTGTAAGATTCTCGGGAATTGAACTATGGAAGCAAGTTCCGAATCATGAGTTCATTATTAAATCAAGGATAGAATGAGGAGGTGGTTGATGAACTCAGCGACAACTCATCGAGATTTCCAAAAGATGGATTTCCACAATTATGTGAACAAGGAGATAGCTTTTGTCGGTTGAAATGATATAATGAGGTATGCTCAAAGAAACATACATGATTAAACATTGGTTGACGGTGCACCCGAATATGGACTTAGGTAGCACAAACAATGTTAGAATGGTGATTCGATAACCAATAGTCTAAGAATGAAATGTTGGCCATTAACTTCAAAGCAATAAGGTTGCTAGAAGTTTTTAAAATTACTAGTCCATCTGTCGGTATTCCTGTTAGGAACAACACGGGGACCAAGAAGAGAATGGTGATGGTGAAGTATCACCTATATCAAGAATTCTCAAGAGGTGGTGAAATTCTCACAACCTTCTTAATATATAAGATGGTTATACTCCAAGGTAGGACATAAGACAAGTTGGATTGCCAGGAACTCAAGGTATAACTCAAAACAAGAACAAGTTTTGTGTTGGAGGGAATGCAAGAATATTTTAGATGTTAATACCAATCATCAAGAGGAAGGGATGGTATTTCCCATCATGAATTCGATTTACACTTGGAAGAAGGCATATCATTGCTCATGATGATCATGACACTTTTGTCGAGAGATTTCATTAAGATGTAATCGATCGCCGAGGACATCAAGTCAAAGGAATGATGGAGCGAAAGGTTATTGAAACCACTAGTACAATACAAACTTGAAATCAAAGATTGTTGTTCAAGGCGAAATGATATATGCCGAGGACGATCGCTGTAAGCTTAGCTCATCGTCGAAAGTTGTGCTCCAGGAATAAGGACCAGGTAGCACGGTTAAAATTTAGCACGATAACGATATAGCCGATCACGCTAGGAATGACTTGATGGAGTATTAAAATTCTCAACAACAAAGTACCGGGAGTACTAGATCACAATGTTGATTTGATTCACAAATTGGTGTTCTCGGTTGACGACAACCCAGAACCCATGGAGTGACTATGGCGGGGACATGTATTACTTCATCAGAAATTCATAAGAGGAAGTGCAATGGGTTGATATCCTTGAGATACCAGGGGGTAATACTCGAAGGTAGAGTAGAATAGATGCTTGATAGGTGAAATGAGGTGCAGAAGACAAGTATTTTAACTTGTCCGAGAAACGGAATCAAAGAAGAACAATATGGTCGGAACCACGACTGCAAAAGATCAAATCCCAGATATAAGATGAACTTATACCAAGGGGATAATTAATTTAAAAGAAGCTTCCATGATAAGATCTACATCATGTCCATGGGCATGAACACAAGGTTCAAGGTCGACTCCCACTTCTTCAATGCATAACCTTTCATTCACTGCTCTACTAAAAATGATTTGAGTGCGAAGATCTACCTGGTGAATTACCAGAGGAGTATGACCCGTGAAAACTTTCGGGTTCACACAGATTAAGGAAGGCATAGGTTCAAGCCATTGGGGCTTCTTAGAAGATATACCATGAACTTCAGGAGTAAATAACACAAGCTCAAAAGTAGAGCTTGGTTGACAAAGCAAAGGATACAATTTACCAAAGGCATTATATACCCGTGGAAAGGCTCACAAGGTTATTGAATATGAAGGACGATGTCGGATGAAATCCCACAATGGATCGGGCGATCCACAACGGAGCCGATGTGAGTATCGGTACTCAATCAAAGGAATAAAGAATGCAAGGGCATCAGATTATAGAACATCTGAATAATTTGATGCTTAGTTAACAAAGGAATTATGATTTCCAAAACAAAGGATCAGAAGCAGACGCTCTGATCAAGGATGGATAAACTGAATAGACCATAGGAACAATCGACGACAAATAGTTTGGTCGAGAACCAACTCATGTTCAAAATGGCGTCTGAGCTGGAAAGATAATTTAGAAGGGTCGATTGATGATTGTGTGCATTCGCACACATGTTGAATCAATAGGATCAAAATGATGGTGTCAAAAGATACTAGTGAATATTGCTAGTGATATGGGAGCATCCATAATGTAAGCATACAAGTATTTGCAGAGCAATAGTTCGAAGAGGATGCTCAGAAGGTCGGATAATATTTCAGAGTATCTTATGAAGCATACGAACAACTGGGGATGAACGGATACTCGATAAGTGCGATGAATTTACAATAGGGGTATTCATGTGGTAAAGAACTGCAAGGCAGTAAGCTCAAAGGATTTCTCGAAACAATAGAGAGGATTTCAGGGTATCTTGTAATAACAAGATCAATTGGGAATAAAAGTAAGGAAGGCAGGTTTATGTATTTATTCGTAGGGATATTTTGGTGGTAGGGAACTGCAAAAGCGACGGGCACAAATTCTTGAAAGAGTATCGGAGAGTAACTTCGAAATCTTTTGGTGTAGCAGTCCACCATCGGTAATAAGATGCTCTCCGGGTGAAAGTGATCACGAGATCATAATGTTAGATTTAGCAAAGTTCATTTAACCCGAATAGAAGAGAGATCAGAGTCCCAGAGCATAGATGAGGAATAAAAGATCATAATACCACCCAAATGGCGACATGGGCCCGTAAGACACACAACCATGTTAGTAGAAGTTTTTGCAATTCTAGACTCGACTTCGGCCAAGAAGTGTGGAAGGGGGATTCCTAAGGCAGTCGGCTCTGATACCAACTTGTGACGCCCCCGATTCAATCATACACTAATCATGCACGCAAACATGTACGATCAAGATCAGGGACTCACGGGAAGATATCACAACACAACTCTAAAACATAAATAAGTCAAACAAGCATCATAATACAAGCCAGGAGCCTCGAGGGCTCAAATACAAGTGCTCGATCATAGACGAGTCAGCGGAAGCAACAATATCTGAGTACAGACATAAGTTAAACAAGTTTGCCTTAAGAAGGCTAGCACAAACTGGGATACAGATTGAAAGAGGCGCGGGCCTCCTGCCTGGGATCCTCCTAAACTACTCTTGGTCGTCGTCAGTGGGATGCACGTAGTAGTAGGCACCTCCAGTGTAGTAGGAGTCGTCATCGACGGTGGCGTCTGGCTCCTAGACTCCATCGTCTGGTCGCAGCAATCGGGTAAAGAAAAGGGGAAAAGGGGGAACAAGGCAACCGTGAGTACTCATCCAAAGTACTCGCAAGCAAGGAGCTTCACTACATATGCATGGGTATATGTGTAAAGGGCCATATCGGTGGACTAAACTACAGAATGCCAGAATAAGAGGGGGATAGCTAATCCTGTCAAAGACTACGCTTCAGGCAGCCTCCGTCTTGCAGCATGTAGAAGAGAGTAGACTGAAGTCCTCCAAGTAGCATCGCATAGCACAATCCTACCCGGCGATCCCCTCCTCGTCGCCCTGTTAGAGAGCGACCACCGGGTTGTATCTGACACTTGGAAGGGTGTGTTTTATTAAGTATCCGGTTCTAGTTGTCATAAGGTCAAGGTACAACTCCAAGTCATCCTGTTACCGAAGATCATGGCTATTCGAATAGATAAACTTCCCTGCAGGGGTGCACCACATTACCCGACACGCTCGATCCCATTTGGCCGGACACACTTTCCTGGGTCATGCCCGGCCTCGAAATATCAACACGTCGCAGCAGCACCTAGGCACAACAGAGAGGTCAGCACACCGGTCTAAACCTAAGCGCACAGGGGTCTTGGCCCATCGCCCTTAGCACACCTGCACGTTGCGAACGCGGCCGGAAGTAGAACTAGCCCCCTTAATACAAGAGCAGGCTTACGTTCCAATCCGGCGCGCGCCGCTCAGTCGCTGACGTCATGAAATGCTTCGGCTGATACCACGACGCCGGTTGCCCATATCTTGTCCCACGTGGCGGTTAGTGCGTATAAGGTCAACGACCCAACTCAGATCAAATACCAAGATCTCGTTAAGCGTGTTAAGTATCCACGAACGCCGAACAGGGCTAGGCCCACCTCTCGCCTAGGTAGTCTCAACGTGCCCTGTCGCTCCGCCACAAAGATCCACATAGAGGGCCGTTGGGACAAAGGTCCTTTCAGCCCCCAATCCGTGAATCACTCGCGGGTGCTCCTCGAGCCGACCCGACTTTAGTCACCACATGTATCATGTATAAAGTATATAGTATATACCCGTGATCACCTCCCAAGTGATCACGACCCGATAGTATAGCACAATAGATGGACAAGAATGTAGGGCCATAGATGGAATACTAGAATCCTATACTAAGCAGTAGGATAGTAGGTAAGGGTAACAGTTGTAGCAACAATGACAGGCTATGCAGCAGAATAGGATTAACCGAAAGCAGTAACATGCTACACTACTCTAATGCAAGCAGTATAGAGAAGAATAGGCGATATCTGGTGATCAAGGGGGGGCTTTCCTGGTTGCTCTGGCATGCAGGGGTCGTCGTCGATGTAGTCGTACACAGTGGCATCAGCGCGGTCTTGGGTTCTACCGGAAAGAAGTAACGGAGGGGGTACACAATAAATAACAGAGCAATCAAATGTAACACAAAGCAAGACGCTGACAATACATAGTGCTAGGGGTAACCTAACGCAGTACTAGGTGATACAGGCGAAGGGGGGGAAACATCCGGGAAAGTATCCCCGGTGTTTCGCGTTTTCGGACAGATGAATCAGAGGGGAAAAGTTGTGAGTTCAATATGCTAGGGGTGTGTGGCGGACGAACGGGCTGCGTATTCGGATTTGTTTCGTCGTTCTGAGCAACTTTCATGTAGAAAGTTTTCCCATCCGAGCTATGGTTTATTTTATATTAATTTTAAAAGATTTAAATCATTTTTAGGATTTATTTAATTATTTAAAATCAACATTATCCAGAACAGTGCATGCTGACGTCAGCAGTCAACGTCGACCGTTGACCTGGTCAACCTGACGTGTGGATCCAGTGGGACCCACCTGTTATTCTCTGTTTAGGTTAATTAGGGTTTAGGTTAATTAGTTAGCTTAATTAGTTGTTTAGTTTAATTAAACAAAATTAATTATTGTTATTATTATTATTTTTTCAATTCTTCTTTTAAGTTAAGGGGCTGGGCCCCACTTGTCATAGGGCCAAAGGCCTATTAGGTTTGGGCGCTCGGGTGCGGGTGTCACCCGAGCGAGCGCTGGGCGCTAGCGGGCGAACCCGACGGGCGCGAGCGGGGCGTTGCCCGCCATGGCGCTGGGTGAGGCTGTGGCCATGGCGGGGCTCGCCGGCCGGCCACAGCAGCGCGGCGAGGAAGCCTCGGCGGGCAGCGGCTGGAGGGCCAGGGGAGGCGCGGTTGCGCCGAGCAACACGGCAGGAGAGGCTGCGTCGAGGGCGCGAGTGCGTGCGGCGTGCACGAGGCGGAGCAAGGCGGCTAGGCCGCGGGACGCGGGCTCGGCAGGCAGGGCGCGGCAAAGCAGCAGCAGCTCGAGGAGCAGGGCGTGGTCGAGGTGTGCAAGCGCGCCGATGCGGACAATGACCGAAGCAAGGGGGCGGTCGGAGCGGGCGCGCCGCGCGGCTGCGGGGAGCCGCGGCCAGGGAGGCTACGCGGGGGGTGCAAGGGAGCAGCATCAGGGGCGCCGGGGCGCGACGGCAGGCGCGGGCGAGCACGGCCTCGCGGGGAGGAGGCCGCGGCCGTGTGCGCGAGCGCGCGGGGGAGGAGGAGAGGGAGGTCGTGGCCTCAC
>NC_041389.1:278337108-278361398 GCF_002162155.2 Triticum dicoccoides
GTGGGGTTATGGGGAGAGGCCGGCCTGGTGGCCCGGTTGGGCTGCAGGCCTGCTGGGCCAGAGTCCGGGGGTTCTTTTCCTTTTTTTTGTTAGTTTTGTTTTCTGTTTGTTTCATTTCTTTTTATTTATTTTTCTTTTACTGTTTTACTTTTAGTTTTCTTTTATTTTAGTTTTATAAAAATTATCACTAGCATCTAAGTTAATACCTTTAAATATACTACTGTCACATTAATTCTCAACCCAAATTAAAATAATTTAATATTTTATAAAATTCAAAAGGCATTTATTTTAATATTTAACCCCCTATTTTAATTATTTTGAACACTTAGACATTTTATTAAAATTTAGATTTCTCTAATTATTATCCATGATTTATTTAACACCCTTACAACATTTTAGTTTTGACTTTTGAAAACTTTAAATGTTTGACTTGATTTTGAATTTGAATTTTGAATCGGTTTTGAACTAACGCGAGATTAGCAACAGTAGCTAAGGTGACACGGCATGACTAACAGGGAATTACTGTCGCTTAAATATCCGGGCGTCACAGTTCCTAAAAATAAGGCCTTTAAGAGATTTCAATATGGACTCCATACGGAGCAAATGAGTGAATCTACACTCTAAAATATGTTTATATATGTATGTAGTCCCTATGAAAATCTTTAAAAGGGCTTATATTTAGAAACGGAGGGAGTACTTGATAACTTTAATCTTGGAATAGTAACAGCAAACTTGCTCCACAACCACCCTAAAAAATACTATAAATAACTAAAGTACAACATGATTCAGCGTACGATGTGCAGCACAACAGAATACAACCAGAGAGGGCCTTGGGATATTGTTATTCAGTTTCCGTGATATGCAACAGACTAATGCACCTATGAGCATCACATCTCATGAATGATTCTAAAGGAATTGTACTGAAATTTATCCAAAAACTAAGAGTGCATAACATTCATTTAAATGGACAACACAATTATCAGGTAGAGCCCTATTCAAGGGCATAAAAAGTTTCTCTAACTACTTAAGTTTATCTTAAATGTTTGTCCATAACAACATTCACTTGAGGTATCTCATCCTAACCATGGCATGTGCAAGATTTTCTATCCTTCATGCCTAGCTACAATTCCAGGTAAAGCAATAAGCTGATTTTCATTATCTATTTTTCACGAATACATGGTAATCGGTATAGGAGCTATAACCACAAAAAAAAAAGAAAAATAGAACAACAGAAAAACAGGACAACACAGAGCTCTACAAACTGAAAATTATGGAGCTGAAAATTATATAGGCTGTCTCATACAGTAAAATTATGGAGCTGGATCTGATCTTTTTGTGTTACTGTTTTTTAGAAATGACAGTACAAGCTACAATCTGGACAGTAAAATTCAGTACAAATGATATTCCTGAACCCCCATATACATAAGTTGCACACAGGAAAAAAACGAACATCTTCTAACAGATTTTTTTTGCATCTAAGTATACCTCATGGATTGTCCTAAATACTCCCTATCAATAATTATGCTACTAACTGATTGGCAACAGTTTATTTTGGTGCACAATTCAAACAAAAAAATGACAGTACAAGCAGATCTTTAATACTCCAATTTCTTTCAGTTTTGACAGATTATTTTCAATTTCAAATCTTGGAGGAAAATGGCGACGGTACGCCTTCCTGGATTATATATAACTTCAGAATTTCAGGTGAGAGATTCTGAGGATAACTGATGTCCATAATCTCTGCACAGTTGCAGAGTCGGTATCACACAAAAAAGCAATCCATGGTGGAAACTGAAGCACCAGGCAAAGTCCAAAACTGGATGTGCCCTTAACATCAAGAAGTTGGTATAGACATCAAGTTATTCCTGATAGCATCTTCATCAAAAGTTCCACCAAAGTAGGACTTGAAGAGGGCTACTGCCTGATAATTTCAAATAATCGTCAGCAGAAATAACGGCGAATGAAATGGACATATTAAATTGCTCATAAGAATGTTGATGTGTACATTGAGTAGGATATATACATTGAATTAGCAACTGTAGTTTCATCACTAAATCATCTTTGTCCTAATGTACAAATTAAACCAACTCCTAGCCCAACCCCTCTCTTCCAAACAGGCCCTCAGTAATAAATCATATAAAACACAAAGGGTTCTATTATTCATTTAGTCCTATCAAAGTATTCCCAACAGGGATGAACATGGAACATCACACAATCTAAACATTGAAAATTTCTAGCAGTACTTTTTAGTACCACATGCTTATATTCTGTTGAGTTTGGCGATTCTGATGTACCATCACCAGATATTCATTCATCGTGTTTCTACTTGTAAGGTTGACCCTAACAGCTTAGAATGCCCCTTACATATGTCGATTGCATGAATAGGCTCACGACAAACCATTTGTTTTTGTGGGTCAAGTCTTGACTATTGTGTTTTTGTTCCTTCCAGCAACTACTTAACCACACTACAGTTCTCGAGTGACCAAACTAAATTGAGATGTTTGAAACAACAAGACGGCCAAGATGGTGAGCA
The DNA here is from genome assembly GCF_002162155.2 of Triticum dicoccoides. Classification (NCBI taxonomy): domain Eukaryota; kingdom Viridiplantae; phylum Streptophyta; class Magnoliopsida; order Poales; family Poaceae; genus Triticum; species Triticum dicoccoides. Next base: position 278,339,642 of record NC_041389.1, read on the forward strand.
ACACACCTGAAGTACATCATGACATGTGATCGGTCATCTGTCAATTCTCATCCTTTTGCTTGTCGAAGAGCGATGTGGTATCATGTTGCTAGAGATCCAACAACAGTATCATCACTCTGTTGGCTGAGACATACAACAGCATCCAACACGCCTATCGGGCTTTGCGGCACATAGAACATTGATGATCCAACCGATTTGATGACAGTGGTTCCCATTGTTATCTTGTCCTGAATCAATTTGTGGCATCTTAACACTCGCTCCTACAAAACATCATTGCATTAACAGGTTAGGTAATGGTGGGCAAATGGTTTAGTTAACGATAACACTTAGACGATGACTACCATGTTTATATACATGCAATTAGTTGTAGCCCTTTCGACCACTGAAGTATTGCGCTCCCCAAATAACAACAAGTGCAACAGGTGCAACAACCCAAATACAGCAAGTGCAATAGGTGCAGCAAACTCTGAAGGTCTGAACCCAAAAATCAACTCCCAAATTCTCAAACTTTAATAATTGATCGCTGCCAAATTTTACGCATTGATTGATGGATACTAAAAGTGAGATTTGATTTAACACATTTGATCTATGAATACTAAAAAAAGGGATCTGATTTAACTTTCATACCTTTAGCTGTGCTCGGGATGGAGTCGGTCGCGCGGGTGAATGCGAGCATGGAGGGTGCGTCATGATGATTGAAGTTGCGAAGGAAGTAGTCAATAAATGAGCAAGCAGTAACCGCTCCATCCTTTTTATGGTCATTGCCTCCAAAGCAGACTTTGCCTCAATCACCTGTCAAGCAAAAACCGTTGATTAATTGAGATGAAACTGGAAGACATAACCTTTCAATACGCGGAGGTCTATCATGAGATGAGATGCATCACTCACTGACCTGCAGGTCCATGGGGAGTGGCACATAGGTCTCCTCCATCTTTAAAGCGAGACAAAAGCGAGCCACTGCCAAGAGCCGTGTCACCCACGCTTTGCCTTCCTGTCATGAGAAATCAATTCCTCAATGATTCCAAGAACTTTATGGGATTTTAGCAGGGTTACTTCAGTTGCTACTGAGATCATAGACTTACAGGAAAGGGATAGACGAAGAGGAACCTATCAAGGTAGTTGACAGACAATGCCGGAGTCAACGGCAAAGAATTTGCAGATTTAATCAGCTATAACGGCACCGTTGATCAGGACGGTATCATCGAGCAGCAATCCAATGAGAAAATCGCCACCAAAATGGATAAAAAAGGCATATTCCAAATCCAGACCATCACATATCAGTACCACGCTAGAAAGGAACGAGTTGAATCAAATCAAGATATGGGGGCTCACCTTCCAAATCCCATCTATCGCGTACTTTCTAACGACGGCCAAATCCAGGCCCTCGAGCCACGGCCATAGCATCTGGGGTACCTGTCGGCGGGCATGTGCTCATTCTCCGTCTTGACGGGCGCAGCCACATAGTCCCCAAACTGCACAGGGTGGTCCGCCAGTAACCTTTCCGCAGGGCGCTGACCAGGAAGGGAGCCCGGGTGGCGAGGTCGCCGTCCTTCCGCGCAACGTGGGGATCTCCCTGGGATACGAGCCACCGCGCCCAGATCCGGCGCGCCCCTCGACCCTGAGCTTGGTCGATCAGGACGGTCTGAGGACCGGCAGCGGGTGGCGACTCGGCCTCCTCGCCGATTTCTAGGCCTGGGGAGGGGAGTGGTAGGAGGGGAGGAGGAATGGTGGCGGGAGCGCGACGGGGATGGGATGCGGCGGCGGCGAGCAAGCTCGGGGAGGAGAGCAGCAGCGGTGAGGTAGGCGGCATGAGAGTAACGGCGACGGGGAGTGGATGCTAGGGTTCTCACCCAATCGGCGCCCTGCTTACCCCATCCATCCACGAGCCAACCGTCAGACGACACGCACAGACCCACCACAGGAAATACCGGATATACCCTCGGCGGGGCACGATATTCTCGGCGGTGGCACGAGATATTTAGCCACCGGAGGGCGCCTACGGGTGGCACAATTAACTCGCCCAGCCACACAAACTGGCAGGCGTGTCCCACCAGCGAGGGACCCCACACATCAGCAAGATCTGCTCGAAACCGCGGAGTAAGCAAAAACGCAGGGAAACGGTTACTATTCATTGCTACAGGAGCGAGGCCTCGATCCAACGGCGTAGGTCATCTAGAAGCTTGATCAGACGGCCGAAAATGCATCAAGGGGATCAGTCCGATGGTCGAGAGTTGCTAAATTCTGAGAGACCTCGAGGGCTCCTGTCTTGATTTTTTTTCAAAACTATCACCTTTTTTATAGCTAATTCGGGAACTATAGTACCCATTGCGAATATACCAGAAATATGACCCTGTCGGTCTCGTGGTGGCCGAAGTGGTAGTTTTCGGCCAGAACTAGGCCGAAAAGGACTTATCGTCCAGCTGTAGGCCGAAATGAACCTCAGTTGGGCCGAAGAGTTCTCGTCGGTTGGGGCTGGGCCGAAAATAGTAGCTTCGGCCAGGCCTAGACCGAAGTGGGCCGTTTTCGGCCAGCCCGCAGCCGAAAAGCTTTTCGGCCAGGCCTAGACCGAAAAGGTCTGGATAAGGCCAATCCCGTCGTCGCCTTCCTCTTCCTGCTCGCCTCTTCTTTCTCTCGTTCCTCTCGTTCTTCTCTGTAGAGCTCCGGTCTCCTCCCTGATCTCCTCCAATTTGCACTCATTTACACAACCAAGGCACAGAATAGATAGATCATAGCATTCTCCACCGGCCTATGGTGTTTTTTTTGTTATGGGATAGTTTTTTGTGCGCTTGGGGGAGGAGCCATGGTTGGGTGGAGGAGGTCCGGTTGGGAAGGAGGTGGTGGTGAGGAGGAGCAGCAGCTGTGGAGGAGGAGGTGGTGAGGAGGAGCAGCAGCTAGGGGGGTGACCGGAGTTGAACCTCCGGCCGTCGAGTGGGCGGCGCTGCCGTTGTCCGGTGGCCGGTGCCGGTGACCGGAAGAGACGCACGCTTCGAAGGTATAACCATGGCGTCACAAATTTTCTCTAAATTGTATAGTTTATTAGTTAGTGTTAATATGTTTGTGGTGGCATTTTAGCGCGTAGTCAGTGTAGCGGGTAATATTAGTGTTCGTTGTGATTAATGAGAAGATGACAATGTCTGACAGGTGAAAATGTCTGAATCAGTAAATTTGACTGTTTACTACGGCGCTGGTAACGTTCGATATAATGAGTTGGGAGTTGATCTTAGCGAGTTTAAAAATGGCGTCATGACACTAGCAGACCCGGACAGACTGGACATTAGACAATTGAAGTACTGGTTGACAACTAGTTTCGGGCTTGATCCTGAAGTATGTTCCGTCAGTATTCACGCATTGTGGACCAAATCTTGTAAAAATGTCAAGTGGGAGTTGATGCCGGTAGATAGGAGCCAACATTGGCTGTCCCTGTTAAGACGCTGCCGAGACCGAAGAATCCACCCATATGTACTTGTGCAACCTGTGCCGAAGGAGGAGAATGCCGTACAACTCCACAGGGGGTATGAAACCGGTCAGGGCAGTGAAGTGGCGACCGAGATTGTTTTATCCGGGTCACAGCCACAAGATGTGTATGCTAGCCAACCCGAGAAAGAGTTGGAGTACGTGCCACACAATGTTTGTGGTCCTGATACTGGGCAGAGTAGCCAGTCGATAATATTAGCTGGTTCTGGTTTTGCTGATGGGGATGAGGAAGGGGATGAAATGCAGAGGGTGATGGAGCAAGAGGACGAGGATGGATTGGTGGAGGAACTGGATTCTGAAAATTCTGAGGATGAAGTGGAGGTACCGATTCCTTCTGCATGGGAGCAGGACATATCCACTGGCCTTACGGTCAACGATGGCCATGAGACTCCATGGCAGTATAATCTGAACCAAGTACAGATAGGGGCTATGTTTGATACAAAGAAAAAATTGAAGTATGCGGTGATAAAGTGGGCTATGTCTACGCAGAGGGTTTTCCGGACACACATATCAAGTCCAACAAACTATACCGTGAAATGTGTTGAAACAAGTTGTCCTGGGAAGGTGCACGGGCATGTGCCGAAGTATGACATCCACTGGGTTGTCACCATTGTCGTCCCACATAATTGTGTGAGGAAGAACCTGTTGGTGAGGCATCCGAACCTGACTTCAAGTCTCATTGCGCAACTCATGTATACTGAGATAGTAGAGAAGAAAGATATGGAAGCAAAACACATCCAGACAGCAGTGAAGGTCAGATGGAATTATGTCATTCCTTATGGGAAGGCTTGGAAGGCTAAGCGGAAGGCTATGGAGGAAAGGTTTGGGACGTTCTTCGACTCATATGATAATGTTGTCCGTCTCCTGGGCATACTGAAGGAGAGGAATCCCGGCACTTATGTGAATGTACAACACACGAGGTTGCTGAGTATACCAGATTTCAAGGTGTTGAAACGAGTGTTTTTCTCTTTTGGTATGTGCATCGAAGCTTTCCGGCATTGTCCTCCTGTTATGTTTGTGGATGGTACATTCCTGACCGGTCAGTATAGAGGGCAAATTCTGACTGCTATTGGTGTGGACGGGAACAATCAAATCATCCCACTTGCCATGGCATTTGTGGAGGGTGAGAACTTTCTCAGCTGGGTATGGTTCTTCCGCCAAGTGAAAATTGCCATCGTGAAGGACCGACCAAACGTGTGTGTCATTCATGACAGACATGCTGGTATATTGAAGGCCGTGAAGACACTTCGTAATCCAACAGATGACGAACCAACACCTTGGAGGGACTTGCAGAGCCGGTGGTGCATGCGCCATCTTGGGGCTAATTTTTTCTCACAGTTCAAGAACAAGCGGTTGATGAACTTGTTCAAAAAATTATGCAAGCAGAGCCAACAGCGCAAATACGAATTTATTTGGTCAAAACTAGATGAGTTTACTAAGAAGCAGGTCCATGCGAGGAAGAAAATGGAAGAAGATCAAGTTAAATTAGCAGCACTCATCGCGGAGCTAGAGGAGCCAGTAGGTCTTTGTGACTTGCCAGCAATTGACCCCCCTAATACTAAGAGAAAGAAGGGAAGGGCAATAAAGAATTTTTCTGAGTGGATAGAGAAAGAGCCTCCAGTGAATTGGTCTTTGCTGCATGACACACATGGAGCTAGGTATGGCCACATGACAACCAATCTTGCAGAGGTGTATAACTTTGTGCTGAGAGGGAATAGAGCATTGCCACTCATAGCTATTGTGGAGGCTGTATTCCACGGCACTTTGAGATATTTCAGAGAAAGGCACGAGTTAGCAAAGAAGCATATTGAAGATAATCAGAACACACCTTATTGTAGCCGTGTCATGGAATACATGGCAAAGAAGATAGAGAAAGCAAAGAAGCACACTGTCAGACTCATAGGGAATCAAGAAAGGAGGTATGAGGTTCAGCTTCCTACCGATGGTTTTGGTTCTGGAAATGAGGTGAAGACACACGAGGTAAAAATTGGAACGGAATTTTATCCAACGTGTGAGTGTACATGCAACAAACCGAAGTTGTTGCACCTACCTTGCTCTCATGTGTTGGCTGCCTGTGGCCAGATTGAGTTGGATGCTATCTCCTTCGTGTCCCCATACTTTTTAAAAGAGGCAGTGCTCAACACCTGGACAGGCGAGATGACAGGGTTTAGAGTCGTCGGCAATTTTAACAAGGTAAACGATGGTGAGAGAGTATACATCCCGCATCCAGACCTTCGGCGAACAAGTAGGGGCAGACGAAAGGCCCGTCGCATCCGGAACGATATGGACCAGTCTGAAGCTGGTGGAGCAACCAGGCAATGTTTGTTATGCGCGGCTTATGGGCATAGGATGAAATATTGTCCCGACCTGAACAAAGATGGTGCTTCCGCATCGACGAGTGCTTCCACATCGACGGCTGCGGCAACAAGAGCAAGAGGCGGACGTGGTCGTGGCAGTCGAGGCCGAAGGGGCGGACGAGGAAGAAATAACTCACAAGCTATATAATGTGTCGTAGGGCGAACGAGGAAGAAATAATTCACAGGACTATGTTTTAATTTGTAATATGTCAGGACTATGTTTGTATTTGTAATATGTCAGGACTATGTTTGTATTTGTAATATGTCAGGACTATGTTTGTATTTGTAATATGTCAGGACTATGTTTGTATTTGTAATATGTCAGGACTATGTTTGTATTTGCACCTGAGATTTGTTGTTTGAATTGCAGATATGCCTTTGTATCCGTTGCTTAATGGTAACATCGATAGAAAGCACCGGGGCGCCCTATTGGAAGCGGGCAACAACTTAGACGTGTTGGTCACTCGTACCCCAAAGACTAACTGGCTGATACACGATTCATGGGTTGATAGGTATGTGTGCATATAATGGAGTCCATATAATGACTTACTATGTTTGACATACTTTTCATGGCCGCTAACAATCTTGTTATTTTGTAGGTTAAGTAGGGCTGGACTTCTACCCTTGGCACGGCTGGTTGAGGGTACATTGGATGAGTGGATTGATGGTCCGGACTTAGATGAGGCAGGTGAACCAGTGCAGTTACACAAGAGGCAAGTGAAACGTTTCTCTTATGACAAGTCACTCCTTACCTGCTTAGTAGATAAATGGAGGCCAGAGACACATACGTTTCACTTTCCATGGGGAGAGATGGCGCCTACTTTACAGGATGTGTCTTACTTGCTGGGATTACCTCTGGCCGGTGCTGCCATAGGCCCCTTAGAGGCAGAATCTGGTTGGCAAACAGCGATGCAGACCCGTTTTTTGGCTGCGGTCCCGACTGCTAGGGCCATAGACAACGATCCTCATGGACCTCTTTTTAGATGGTTGAGCCAGTTTCAGGTAACCATCACAGGCCACTTAAACAAATGTTGTTTTCTAGTTGCCCGATTTTCATACAATTATTACGTTTCTATGTAGATTGTCTTGTTAGGATATCCCGATGTTCAGTTGTCAGAGGCACAGATTGACCGGTCCCTAGAGGCATATATTCTTTGGCTGTTCGGCAAGACGATGTTTACGGAGAACCACGTGACCACTGTCGATGCACGACTCATCGGTATTGCACGAGAGATAGCTGACGCACGTTGCCCTGCGGATATTCTACAGAGGAGTTTTGGTTCTGCTGTGTTAGCGGCTACGTATAGAGGCCTGTGCAAAGCTTGCTTGTTGAAGTCTAGAAAATCTGGTGTTGTTGGATGTCCATTATTGTTGCAGCTCTGGTCATACGAGAGATTCCCTATTGGACGACCCTATGTCTACGTTGATAAACCTTTTGGTTTGGAGGACTTAGCTGGGGCTTATGTGCCTGCTATCGGCGATTTACCTACTATGGGATCTGTTTGGGCACGACGAGAGGTACTTTTATATTAAGTAATATTTAATTCAATTATTTCTTGCCATTCAATAGTATTACTAATGCTTATTTGTTGTCATGCACAGAGACAATTTGCGCATAGTCAGGTTAGGGGATGCTACCCGTCCTTCACGGCGCAGTTCGATAGTTTGCACGAGGATCAAGTTATCTGGGAGCCATACTCGGCTCAGGCTATATCATCGAGGTACCCAGTTGGGATTTCTGGATTATGCACTAGAGATCGGCACTTTTGGATGACCAAGGCCAAGTTGGTGTTCGATGTGACGGTTGAGGAGATGTCTCTTCATAGGGGGATGAGACAGTTCGGTCTATATCAAGAGCCTGAGATTCCAGATATTCCACACTTGCCAAACCACGTGCACAAGTAAGTACTAATACTATTTTAGTTGTCAGCTTTACATTCATAATATACCTAATCATGTATCGCGCATGTCAATATCAGGGATAGTCGCCTAGGAGGAAACAAGTCGATGGATTACTGGCTTAAGAGCATTACCCCTTACGTTGACGAATGGACTACCGCTGCGACAAATATCTGGGGTGAGGTTCGGGCCTTTAACTGGGAAATGTTCGGGTTGTATCTGCAGCGTTACCGGCATACAACGAGGATCTACTTGGTTCCATCAGCTGCTCCTGATCAGATCGAAGCCCCTCTCACCAGCGATATGTACCCAACTGCCTCTGTTGTGGGAACCAGACACCACGCGGTAAATGCCTTGGTTCTTATATGTTGAGTCTTTTGTTAAACTGGGATGTCTATTCGTGGTGTCTATCATACAACGAGGATATAATTGGTTAACTCTTCATCTACAGGGTGACTTGACAGTACAGGCGCGAGAGGAGGTTTCCGCTTTAATGCGGCGCTATCAGAGGGGAGAAACTATCCCACCGCGAGAGGGCGTCTCATGGTTGAGGCGTCTTGATGACAAGCTACGCGGGATTTACGCAGCTGTTACGTGTAGACGGTCTTCGGATGTTGCACTTCCTCCTCCAGCACATCGTCCGCCACGTCCCTCTGTACAGCATTCAGAACCACGACCCTCTGTGCACCGTTCACAACCACGACCTTCTGCGCACCGTGAAGAACCTCTTCCTTCACAGCCAGGGAGCTCTTCCTGGCATGAGCCACCTCCTTCACAGCCAGGGAGCTCTTCCTGGCATGAGCCACCTCCTTCACAGCTAGGGAGCGCTTACTGGCATCAGCAGATGGAACTAGGTAACCCTACTCACTACATTCTTTTCAACAGAGTAGTAATCGTTCATGCATTTGTATCAATTTTACATGTTTTACTTTACCGCAGGCGGCAACCAGTCGCAACCGTTCATGCATTCAGAGCAGTCACCCATCCTTAGTGGTGGTGCTGATTACTTTGAGGGCGACCGCGAGGATGATGACCATGCTACAAACATTTATGGCTTCTCGCAGACAGTGTTTCACACTCCACCACCACCACCGACGCAGGAGACACAGACCGTGACAGACGAGGTTAACTATGGTCGTGGTTATCGCGAGCCTCGTCCACCGCCTCAGCGCTTATCGCCTTCCGGTCCTCGCCCGAGGAAGACCCAGACTCGTCGCCGTCCCCCGCAGTGATATGCTTATCTATCTATGTATGACTCATTATCTATGTTAATTTCAGACTATTCGCATATGTGTGTCAGTATTTATGTATGAGACATGCTTCATGTATGTGTTACTATCGCACTTCCTTCTATCTGATCAGGAGACATATATTGTTTTATGTATGCGAGAGACATATTACTATTAATTCGCATTCTTATTCCAGTTGAACTTGTGCAATACATCTTACATACTACAAAATGAAATTCAGATAGAACATAATGCCCTACAATAATACAATACAAACTAATAATGCAAATACATCTGAATGAAACGGTACAACTGGAATACATCTTACATACTACATGAAGTCATCATCGTCATCCTCCGTTGATGCAGCCTTCTTGCCCTTCGACGATGCGGTCCTCTTGCCCTCCATCGATGCAGAACTCTTGCCCTTGCTGGATGCAGAACTCTTGCCCTTCGAGGATGCAGAAGTCTTGCCTTTGGACAATGCAGAACTCTTGCCCTTCGACGATGCAGAACCCGGAAGCGGCGACATGAAGATATCTTCGTCGTCCTCGCTCTCCTCGGTCCATAAAAATATATTCTTTGTTGCAGTCCTTCTGAAAGTTTCACTCTTCGGCTCCACTACCTTCTTCCACCTTTCATGCAACCTAAGAAGTTCTTGACGTACCTCCTCATAGGTCCTTTCAGGCCACCCAGACCTACGTAATTGGTGAGCCAACTCATTCATTATGGTGTCACTACTGATGAGTTCGTCCCATGGAACTATCCTATTGTCCATCCTGAAATCGGCAACTAGACTCAGAAGAGTGCTGCTCATCCCAGGGTGAAAACTACGATCGAACGGATAATGGGACATCTCGACTACACTACACTGGAATGCTTATCCACCTTCGGCTGAAGGGGGTTTTATAGATACAGAGGAGAAAATGGCGGGAAAGAATAACTGCGTTATGGCGGGAAAGGGTTGGCGGGGAAATAAGGCGGGAAGGGATTGGCGGGAAAATAAGGCGGGAAGGGATTGGCGGGACACGGGTGGCGGGAACATATGGCGGGAAGGGGTTGGCGAGAAACGAGTGGCGGGAAAGGGTTGGCGGGAAACGGGTGGCGAGAAAATACATTTCAGCATGAGCCATGCAACTTCGGCCTACACGAGACCGAAGTAGTACTTTTCGGCCTAGACTTGACCAAAAAGTCTACTTCGGCCAAGTGTTGACCGAAAACTAACTTTTCGGCCAGGTGCCACACTTTTCGGTCAAGTGTTGGCCGAAAACCCTACTTCGGCCTAACTGTGGCCGAAAACTATTACTTCGGCCAGAAGATGGCCGACGGGCTACTAGTTTTGGTTTTTTTGCATTACGTCATATAGTTTCCGAAAATGCTATAAAATATATCATAGTTTTGAAAAAAAATCTCCTGTCTTTCTTATTTCTCGATTCTCGATACCAGCGTTCGCCATGAAGTTGGCCGCCTGGCCGCGTGTCTACGCCGAATCAGGTAATCAAGGTGAGATTCATGATTATTAATGATTATTGTACACAGGTGCGCAGGAGCCAACACCGGGAGGCTGATACACATAGATACACCGCTGGGGCCAGGCGGCTCACATGCGCAGCCGGCGGCGAAGCCACCGCCGACCCATGAGAGGTTTGGCCGTCAGGCCGCTCGCATGCATACACACAGGTCTGAGAGAGGTTCATCCATGGCAGGACTGCTCGAGCGTCTTCTCTCCTCTCGCCCATGGTGGCTTGGAGAATTAAATCGGTTTTTTCCGATCATGATTTGACTTGTCAACCCAAATACAGAGACAGGTGATGAACAGGGCCAAGGTAGATTACATTGGTTCACACCGGTTATGGGTGTTCCTTCAACCCCAAATACAGGTGCAGGTGATGGACAGGTCGGCTCAACAGATCATATCGTGGGTGTTTTGTCAGTTCCAAATATGCAGGTACAAGTGATGAACAAGGTCATGAAGGATTGGATCGGTTTACACTGGCCATGGCTTTGCTCGCCAATTCGGATACATGTGCAGATGAACAACATGATTCAGAAGATTTGATCAGTTTACACCGATCCAAATACAGGCATAGGTGGACACTAAGCAAAGAACTCATGCCTGCACCTTGATGAAAAGATGAGAGATTGAATAACAGAGGCCAGACCAGACATACTTCTCCTTAGCCGACGAGGCCAAGAGATCATTTCTCTTTTCCGCAACCGACGAGGCTGGACACACCTTCTCCTTGGCCAATGAGGCCAAGAGATCAATTTCCCTTTTTCACGATCAACAAGGCCGGGAATCATTTGTCGTCCTCACCGACGAGGCTGGACGCACCTTCTCTTTAGCCGACGAGGCCAAGAGATCATTTTCCCTTTTTCGTGACCGACGAGGCAGGAAATCATTTATCCTAACCGATAAGGCTGGACGCACCTTCTCCTTGGCCAACGAGGCTTGCAAACATTACCCCTTTCCGCGACCGACGAGGCTGGAATCCTTTGTCCTGACCAACGAGGCTGGACGCATTATATCATTGACCGACAAGGCTTGGAGACATTATTACCCCTTTCCGTGACCAACGAGGCTGAAACCCTTTTGTCCCGGCCGACGAGGCCGGATTCACTCACAAGGCCGAACACATTTTTGAGACTTTACTATGAACCCAGTGTGGTAACCAACGAGGCCTTGTAACATTCATGTCTGCCACTTTTACTTCTCAATATATCATGAGAATATTTCAAGTTCAAGACGACCACCATCAGCGCAACTTAATCGAAGGTGTTCTGCGGGATTTACCAGCAGATGTAATTAACCGGATTGTCTTACGAGGCTCTGGGAACTAGAATCTCCACGGTCGCTGGATATTAGTCACATTACTTATCCGTGGCGCAATATTATAATCAGGTGGAAACCGCGCTTTATAATTCTCAAGAGAATTAATAAAGCAGTATTTCTCTATGTGTTCTTGTCTTTTTTATTTATTTGTATATGAATGTATACTGGCACGTCTGCATTTTTATTGCCTTTATGCACTAGGAAATACCCCTAACTCGGGGACGTCTTTTTCGTGAAACACCAAGTAAATTCGAATGTGTTCTTTTTAACAGGTGCTCTCCTTTATTTGTTTCCATGTTATCTTATTTACAATCAATCGCATTTCTTACTTACAGGGACAACAGGTCAAAGATGAGCCCTGCGACTACATCATTCTTGGTAACCACACATAGAGTCCTTTCAAAAACAATTCCTACCTTTTGTTGGAACTGCAGCTAACATAAAACACAAAATAAATGCAGGCACGCGTACTTCGGCGAGCTGGACAAATTTTGCTTCTAGGGCAATGAAGTGAAGCTCTATGAACGCCACGTGGATAAGCTCTTCGCCATGTTTTAGCACAAGATGCCAAAGATTGAGTACTATGTCTGCACCATTAACAAGGCATTTGCCAAACCAGGCCAACACATGGTATGTTCAAATGCGTTCAATGTTACTAACTTTCATGATGTAGCAAGTTATATCTCCATACTACAGAGTGCCACGTTTTATTGATTTTTATCACACAAAACTTGTTGATTGATTGTCACTCAATATCTGTGTTTTTCACTCTAATTTTTCAACACCACTGATGCTTTAGTGCTATGCCCACGGTGTATGTGAAAATGACAAGTTTGATTTGCTATGTCTATCTGTACGGTCAATTTTCTTTCGCCGATGTTCTTTCTCACTCTAATACTTAGTTATATTCAATGAGATTCATTCTTCTCTCTTTTGCATAATATTTTTTTATTGCATTTGTTCCAGCCGAGCAAATATTACATAGTTCTTTTATCTTCCTATTAGTGCAAGTATAATGTTTGAGAGGAAGTTTTGTCGTGAACTAACTGCTTTTGTTTGTCTTAACAGTATTTTTAGGTGGAGCACACAGAGGACAAGCTGCACACATACATTCATGAAGATGATGACACCCTCCCACTCAAGCTCAGAGAAGACGCCATGAGCTGTGACACCCGATGATGACACCCTCCCACTCAAGCTCAGAGAAGACGCCATGAGCTGTGACACCCGATTCATGCTTGGAACCGACAAGAAGGCCACCATTCATGATCATGGTTTCGCACCACGCCAACATCCATGAGGGTAACATCTGCGCCTTCCATTTCAAGCGCAAGGGCTCCGGTTTAACTCACTGTCCATCGTCTCTAGACGCAGCGCCGTCAGCAGGCCTGCCACCATATATATGAAGCCCACCATATATATGAAGCCCTGCGTTTTGGTGATGGTACGAACGGTGTCTCTTTCGAAGATCGCCCGCCTTTTGGAAGATGTTTAGCTTTGATTTCAACTGCTGGCCGTCTCTCTCTACTCACTGATCTGCCTTGTAGGAGCTATCTATTAATATAAACCTACTTGCTCTGCTTGCTACTAGTAAAATATACAGTATGTTGTTTTGATGCAACTCGCGCCCATGGGCTGTACAAACACATTAACAAGTTTAACAGCATGACAAGTACCGCACACTTACACCTCACGAGGCGCACCCCATCCACTAGTACACTTAACCCAGCCACTGGTACACTTAACGACTCGGAGCATCGACTGAGTATGCAAAGACTTGTCGTTTTGATTATTACACTTAGCAAAGAATTGCTAGGATAGTTTTGATTATTACACTCCAAGTTAATCACGAGCCAGCCCATCACACATGGCGGAAAAGCCCCTAGGCAAGGTCGACCAAATCACCTTCACTAAGATTAATGCAAAATCAGTCTTTATTTCTTCAATATCATGCCCGTGCATTTTCGCCTTGAAAGAACAGCAATGTTGGTCGGAACTGGATGACAGTGCGCCTACCTTGAACTTCAAATCTATCGAAGAGTTTTTCATTACAGCAACCACGGACCTCTTTAGGCCTTGTGAATCAGCGATGGTGCCATCAAAGAGCTGGATTTCTTCATTAAACCCACTGGCTAAACATCCGACGGACAAACTGAAACTGCTTTTCACTTCAAATATGAGAACCTCTACGGTCGCCTCAACTGCTTTTAAAAGGCGTGACAAAGTTATGTCAACTGAGCCACAATCACCAGCAATGTGAAATGTGCATGGTTGATCCCATGAGCCTAAGGGGCCTATGAATGATGCACCATCAATCAGCTGTAGGTCATCTTTTTCTTGTTCACCTGACTTGATCTTCATGTCATATTCAAGTAGAGCATGATCTGCCATATCTATCCCTCGCTTGGGGCCAATCATGTTGATGAGAGAACCCTACAAAATGGTTATATTTAGTAACTCTTTATAGAGAAAAGTGAGAAATGCCTAAAGCTAAATACTTCTGTTACGATGTTTCACTTGTAACAAAATTTGCTTCAAAAGAGTTTTTAATAATTGATAACCGAGATATTTGTCACATTTCAAACAAGACAGTTATGAGCTGCATAATGGTGATAGGGAAAATTGGTCCCCCTAATTTATTTGACTTTGTTTCAAAGCCCAAATTTACACAATTGTACATAAGCATGTGTGTAATGAAAAGACGAAAGAAAATGACTTGTACTGATGGATTCATTAATGATACTCCCTCAGACCAGGCTTTTTGAGATTTGGTTTGACCATCAATGAGACCAATAATATATGATACGCAGGCCACAGAAGGTATACCACTGAATTTGTATTTCAAAGAATTTTCCAACGGCATAATTTTTATGCCATATATCTCATTATTATTGATTAATTGATGGTCAAAGTAAATCTCAAAATACGTATTAGACCGTGTAAACCCAAACAGAGGGGGTATGCATCCTCGTCTATAAACAAAAGGATATCAATTTCCTGGTGTGCTAAGAACCAGCCAAGAATAGAAAACTATTCAATTTGGATTTGTTTGGGACATGATACTCCCTTAATTTCATAACTCAAATCTTGCTCTCATACTAAATCAGCATTTCATAATATAGTATTGGGTATTGGCATATACAATCATACGTGTTAGAAAACTATTCTGCTACTTTTGGACAGATAGTCGCATAGAATCATTTATTCGCAGCTAAGACAAATTATTAAATTGGAGCTACAGCACAAGAAATATGTGGAACAACAACAATAAACTAATCCTATTTATAGTTACTAAGAAAACCAAGAGCGAAAACTGAACTTCATGTCTACTAAATAATTCAAGAGCAGGGTAGTAGTTATAGTATGCCATCGAGAGAATGTAACTGCTCTGATCTCATATGTTATATTCATGTGATAAGTTTAACATTATACTGTGAAATGAATAATATAGCTTAAAATAAGGAACAGGTTTGCTAAACCCCATCAAATATCAATTCGTCTATTTAAAACACAAGTACAATATCTGGTATCTACCCCTGAAATATTCCATACCAGCTAAATCTATTCTCTGGGGCGATTTTGCCCACGTGGCAGCATCCACCTAACAAGCTACATAGGTGAAACTGCCTTCAAAACTGTCCCAAGGTGTGATTTAGATGGTAGTGGAGATTTTTCTTATCGGGCAAACACCTGGTTACGCAGACAAACCTCGATAGCATGGGGTGTTAGGCTAGACTTCTTTGCATATAAGTATAGATGTATACCTGCTCCACGATGACGGGATCATCTCTGCTAATATTGACAACATAATTAAGCAATGGATCCAGATCATCCCGCACTGCTACATATCCATACAACTCTACTAAGCCATCCACAGGAATTTTAGCCAACTCTAGTGAGTAAATTTGCAGCATGCTACGAGCAAAATGTCTAGTACAAATTCCATCGTGAACGTTGCAATTTGCAGCAGGGTCTGATAATGTCATTGCCTCCAACCGAGCTTCACAAAAGGTAAAGTTATAGTGTAAGTTTATAACTCGAATTAATACAGTAAACAAATACATGATATTCAAAAGGGGGCAGCCCCAGTGCATGTAGCTCCCGCTTGCGCAGGGTCTGGGGAAGGGTCCGACCACTTTGGGTCTATTGTACGCAGCCTTTCCCTACATTTCTGCAAGAGGCTGTTTCCAGGACTTGAACCCGTGACCTCATGGTCACAAGGCAGCAGCTTTACCACTGCGCCAAGGCTCCCCTTCAAATACATGATATTCAAAATGTAAAAAAAAAATGCCATTTGAGGATTACATGGACTTATTAGAATTTTTCTTTTTCAATGTACTAAGTGGAAATTGTTGGATCACATGCCGGAAAAAAACATGCATACATGGTGGAAAAGAAAACGCAGGGAGACACGCATGATAGAAAAAAAAAATGGTACCGTTCACCTTTTTCAGCTTTTCTACTTACCTCTATTTATATGCTAACAGAACTCAAACGTAAAACAAGCTCCGATCAGGTAAGTTGGTCGTGCCATCCCACGTCCACCCGATCAGTCATGGTGATGCCATCACACGCACATGCAATCGTGCCATCACACGATCCGCTTGTGATGGCCTAGCTATCTAACAGAAAGACTTAAGTATACTACGCCAAGTCATGAACAAACTCACGCTGCATGTCCCTATTATTCAGCTAGGAATCAACTACTTAGCACGTATCAAGCTACACGTTGCAGTTACATGCACGTACGAGCTAACCTTCTCAACTAATGCATGAAGCTAACGACTAATGCAATAATGTCTGAACCTACCTTTGTAACAAGATTTGCACTAACAGTGGATATGTTCTTTTTACTGCGAACTTCGCTCCCTCAAGTTCTTTAGGGACACCAAAAGAAAGCATCACCTTGAAAAGCTTGTTGGTTGCTTACAGAAAAAAAAACACTGAGCATAGGGCCGGTGAGGATTAAAGAGCATTTCGACAAAACATGTATGTCCACTTATGTCCGAAAGCACACAGCACTTGCCATCAATTTAAATGAGATTAGTGTGCTGGAACTGGAAGGAGTTGACTGGATGATTTTCAGTCCATTGGTGCTACAACTCAATATCATCTAGTATCACTGCAGAGAGTGAGGGGGAGAGCAACCTCAATCCTTCTAAGGCTCTAATGGGATATGACTCATAGTCTCTCCTACAAGCATATATGCCAATAGGCTCTTGAATTTCCAGCAAGATTGGCAGAACAATCGATCTATTCTTCTCCCTTGTCTTCCATATAGCCCAACCAAAGCTTGACAATCCGTCTCCAGCCAACCATGAGTCTCTGCACAGTTTGACCCCATCGTTACATGCCAAAGCTTCAGCCACCATGGGTTCTGGTAAAGAACCATACAACTTAACTCCACCCGCAATAAAATTGCATCTGTCATCACGAATCAGAAAACCCGACGAACCACACAGGATGTTGTGGTCGAAGGCAGCATCACCGATTCAGCGTTAGTTTTTAAGGCCCCAGCAGGAGGACACCAATGTTGAGTAGCAGCAACGGAGTTGTGCACGATCGCCTTAGATCCACCCGAATGTTTTGCAGAAGAAGTATTGGGTTGTATTTTGAAGGACATCGGTAATGGCGTGTTCGGCTTATTGGTTGATGAGTGTCAAAGAAAAAATGGCAGTGTCTCTACGATATGTTAACAAATGTGACGAGTCATGAGAGGTTTGTGGGTGTTTTTCATGTGGAGGAAACAACAGTTGCTTATCTCAAGTCTAAAATTAATTTTCTAATTGCAAAAGCTTGGTTTGAGTCTACAGCAAGTGAGATGACAAGGTTATGATCGAGCCTAGATTAATGGTCTACGAGCCTAGATTATGAGTGAAAAGTTCAGCTTATTATATACATTGTTTTTCTCACAAACTTAACTTGGTTATTGTGGCCATTGCTAAGAAAATATTTGATGTTGGGAGATTTCTTTGATATGCTACCATTAGAAAAAGGATAAACTTCGAAAGAACCATCAAGAAGTGAGGAAACCAGGAGCTTTCTCTTCAAAGACCGGAAGATACTAGATGGACTTCTCACTATACCACTTTGTTGAGCAAAGATGTTTACCTCAGTGGTTAAAGTACTAGCATATGTGGAGGAAGAGGGCACAGATTCTAATAAGCAATGTCAAGTCAATGGCTCTTTAAAAAGTTTTAGTCATTTGATTCCGCATTCTTTCTACAATGATGATGATTATATTAGCTTTAATAAATGAGCTATCAGAAACCTTTCAGAGAAAGTATAGGCACATTGTAAATGCTATATCAGTGGAATTTGTTAAGCGAGAGCTAGGAAAGCTTAGATCTGAGTATGGCTGGAATTCTCCTTGAACAAGGTATGCTCTTTTTGCAACAAGAATGACATTTCAGTGATCCAAAGGAGCCAAGGCAAATGGCCAGCATTATAGGGTTGATTTTTTTTTTGTTGTCTTGGATTTGTTGGGAGAAGAATTAAATCACATATTCAATGAGGTAAATAATGGGTTGCTCCGTTGCATGTGTGCTTGCAGTCCAAGTGATAAATTTAGACATTATGATGATGAGAAGCTGATGAAGTTGGCCAAGTTTTATCCTAATGACTTCAGCGATGACAAGTTGAACCATCTTGAGCAAGATCTTTGCGCATACATAATGTAAACGATGATACAAGATTACCTAGATTGGAAACTATCAATACCTAGATTGGTGACTACAAAGAAGAATCACTCGTATCCTTTTGTCTATCAACTTTTAAAGCTAGTACTAACTCTTCCTGTTGCCACTGCAGCTGTTGAGAGATGCTTCTCAGCTATAAAGTTTGTGAAGAATACTTTATGTAACAAAATGGGTGATGATTTTTTGAGCTGTAGCCTAATTTGCTCTGTAGAAAAGGAAATGTAGGATAACATCCCTAATGAGGTGATAAGTTAAACCCTTCCATGCAAAAAAATCGATGTGGGATGAAAAGGAGGTAATGCGCTCAAGCTTATTTCTTTATTTATCAATGTTTACATTCTCCCTAGATTTTAATATCCTCTTTTCTCATAGTTTGCAGGTTAAAAAATTTATTCAGGACGATCAGTAACAGCATATTGTTATTTATCAAGACACTGTATCTTAAAATGGTTAGTTTACTTTTACTTTGTTATTGAGCTTATCATAATTATGTGTGTGATGAAATTATATGGAAATATATAATTTTGCTTCAGTCATACTTGTGGAGTTGTCTGATTAGTTTCCGCAAATGATCTAGCCATTAGTTCCTACACACATTTCTGGCAAAAAGAAGTTCCAACACATCTTTGCGCCCTCCCAGTTTTCATCCTGGCTCCACCCCTGATTGTTATCAATCAGTGAGAAAAAAACTAAAACTTTGCTAGCTAGAAAGTGATAAATATATTGGGGGATAGTATAAATTTTGGGAAGTGGCAACCCAACCTCGTGATAAACAGGGGAATTGAAGGTTTGGTTGGCTCCTTTCATAACTAGCAGTCCTTCAGGTTATGTATAGTATGTGAACTGTATAAGGACTTGAAACCCTTTGTATTATTAGTAGCTTGAGGTTGCATGCATAGAGGCTTTAAACCTAATTAACTGCAGCAGTGTGACTGTACATATTTATACTGTTATCTGAATTTACAAGTCATTTTCCTGCGTACTATGCCGTTCGTGATATGTAAGCAAAATTTAGGGAGAAAGCATTAATTTATTCAGCCTCACATGGGAAATTGGGCATCTATGTAATCGCATAGCATGGAATAAGGTCCTAGTCAATGTCATCAATACTCTACATGCCACCTAAGCCTTTCCTGTCTGGTGACAACACCAATTGCTATTTGTCCAAGCAGTCCCAACCTGAAGGGCAGGCGAGAGTCGAATGCAAGTTTTGGGATGGAAGTGTTAATGTCGTAGCTGAAAGAGTGCAAGGTGAGGAAGTTTCGGCAGAGTGTTTCAAACAGCTAGCATTGTCTCTAAAAATAATCTATATGATCAATATCAAATCTGTACAGCTGTAGGATATGGAAAGATGTATCGCTGATTAAGAAAACTAATCATATCTCTAATAATAAAAGTAAAAAGAGGAATGATATATTGGTCACTTACTCTCAATACGGTCTGCAATGCGATAATGTTTTTTCCAATCATATAAATCCATATCCCTGTATATAGAACCATCACGGTGTCTGCTTTTTGCAAGTATACCGTTCACACTATATCCTTCATCATCACTGAGTCCTTCATCCTCACTGACAGCGATTTCAGTAATGTGATTCTTGGCTGCGCTACTTTGGTCTTCCTCAAAACCAGGTAAGTTCACATTTTGGCCCCATGTATCACTTTTGTCATCCATAACCTCTGATGTTGTCCTAAAAGCATCTTTATCACTTTTCCTCTCATCTTCATCTATAACCTCCGAGACAGTGCCCCTCGTCCCAATATTTTTCAATTTTTTTAAATTGTCAGTCTTCATGTTTTTCATCATTTGAGCGATCGAGATGGGCAGTCGTTTATATGGTTTACCAGATTCATCGCCTTGTACTCGACTGACGGTGGCCAGGTTCTGAGATCCATGAGGAAATCTATCACCAAATAGCATAAAAATAAAATTTCAGCATCGGACATAGGATTGTATCATCGGTAAGGATTGAAATCGTGATGTAACCATTATTAACCCTGTAAAATGTTCTACTCAATAGCTCAGATCCGATAACTAAAGCAACCAACTGGCGCAAACTTAGAGTCAGACCAAGAAACATGCACCGCCCCACCCCTCTTTCATAAATCAACATCAGAAGGGTAAAGAGAAACTGAATAGCTGGTCATAATCCGCATCTAAAACTATACCAAACTCCTTTAAAAAAAACTAGGTAAAGGCGCAAACTTTAGCACCAGAACAAGAAAACACACCTGGAAAGACGACGGGCCGGTGGATTTGGAGCCGCCAAGAGTGGGATAATTTGTCGCGCAAGCGCTAATGGCCACCAGCGAGGCGGGGCAGATGCCATGAAAGAGATGGGAAGTCGCGAAGAAGATGAGAGGCGGTGCATTGGAGGCAGGGGGGTGGCGGCGTAAGAGGAAACGTCGAATAGAGAGGAGGATTTGCAGCTCAGCGCGCGACGGCGGCGGCGCCGATTAGGGTAGGGCGGCGGTGCTGGCTTGGGGGGCGTGTGTTCGGAGGAATAAAGACACGCTGTTATAGAGCATATACAGTCAGTCCGACCCCTCAAATCTCCTCGCGAAGTGACGGTCCGGTCTCCGGTCACTGCCAGGTTGGCGAGGTGGTGCTGGTCAGGGAGGATAGCAGGGCTGGATTAGCTGCGGCAAGTAGATTGTTAGAGATATATTTGGATTACTTGTATTTAGTAGTCTAGGATTTGTAATCCTTCTCCTAGGCTTCTTTGCTTTCTTGTATTTAATATATACTAGTACTAGCTAAATATCCATGCGTTGATATGGGATGAAACAATAATTGACTTCATTAATTTATAGTAACACAGAGTAGATGGCAACACTTATTTTGAAGGTAAGAGTAACTCCAACGCCGTGACCCAAACGGACACGGATTTTATACGTTTTTTGTCTTTTTAGGTCATCTGTCCGCCTCGCGGACATGGGATAGACAAATGCGGCCGATGGAACAACCCAACGTGCAACACATGACACCAACGAGATCCCCTTGTCTGCTTCATCTTCAGTGCGTGTCGCCGGCACCTCCACCCTCTGCTCCGGCTGGCTCCGGCGCCGCCACGCCCTGGCGCTGCTCCTCCTCGAGCTCGCCGTGTAGCGCCCGCCCCGAGCTCGCCGGGCCCGGCCCCGAGTTCGCCATGCCCTGCCCCGAGCTCGCCGCCTCGCTCCTTCCCCGAGCTCGCCGCGCCCGCCACCCGCTCGCCGCGCCAGGCCCTGAGCTCGCCGCCCCGCTCCCTCCCCGAGCTCGCCGCGCCC